>NW_026879749.1:0-28651 GCF_032173495.1 Musca vetustissima | reverse complement strand
ATGATTGTTGGCATTTTTTATTTAGTCATTCTATGAGGTTGAGAATAAAAGAATAGCAACAGCAAAGATTCGAAACAACAAATATACCAGAAGATAAATAAGTAGGAAAGTGTGTATGCTGTTATTGCCAGCAAATTCTTTGAGGAGGCATTTAAATAAACTATAAACAATACCAACAGCAACCAATTCGTTTGGCTAGAGAGGAATATAACAAAAAAAAATAAACTGCAACGAGCAACATGTGGGGAGATTATTTATTATGTTAGTACAAATATGATGAATAGCAAACCAAAAAAGCAACAACAAGGATTTGTCCTCCAATGATCACTACAATAGCAACAAATGTGGGCTATAATTCGGTGAATTAGAGAAAATTTACAAATACATGCGTAGTGATAACTGGAAGCCGATAAATGCCAATTTAATATCATTAGACGTTGACTAGGAAACAAAAATGACTAATGCTCGCGGATTCTAACTTTTTACGAAATCTGCGTTTATGTACCTGTTATTAGTATGGTGACTTGTTGATTGCTGATGAGAGGTGATATATTCCAATGTTTTCTCCAAAGAATGACTACAAAACGATGGCTTCAGTACACGCAAACAATGAATATGCGGCTGGTTAATATGTGGCTCGATGCGACTAATGTTTAGGCGAGGGGCATGTTTTAATGGTGTATAGATAAAAAAGTTGAAAGGAAATAAAGCACAAGAGTAATGACTAAATATATTCAATTCTTGGGTTTATTGGTGGTACTATTTTCTTTATTACAATAATATGGATTGGATTTGTTAATTGATAACGCCTAGACGTTATGCAATAAGTTGCTTCTAAGGCTAGAAGACAAGTCGGTTTGTAGGCAAGTTATTTCTATGGATGTTGGTAGACAAGTGATCGCTGGGCTTTAGTGCAATCCCTGTGGATCTCGGTTATCGCTGAGGGGCGGTTGTTGACTACTATTACATCTACATATTACAATTGGACAATCCCCACTCGGCAGCATCTGCTCTCTATGGTCTCCGATAAGCGACCTTTGCCAAGGAGATGCCCGTTGTATCAATGAGCACACGTGCTTGACTGAACTCGGGATGTTGAGTCTGAAGATATTAAACTTACACAGCGTTATTGCTATTGAATAATAAATAATAATAATCAAAATAATTTACTAGCTCAGAGTTCAATTGTACATAGCATTACACCGAATAATGTAATACGTACGAATAATGTTATAAAACGAATATTTTCCAAGGACATCTTGTTAGTCCTTGGACTCTAGAAATACTAAATTAAGCCATTTATTTCATGCTAGCAAAGTACCCGCTACTTCGTATGCGGAAAGGAAATAAGAACAATATTTCATATGGAAATCGTGAATACTGTATAATTAGTTGTACTATAGTTCTGAATTTCACCTCTATTCCTACATTTAATATCATGTTTATTACCATTAAGTACTCTTCATACACATAAACTCTATTTGCCGAAATCCACACTTTAGCAAAAACGTACAGGTTCCACATGTAGTTCCATTTAGAACTTTTCGAACACATAAGTATACATATTCAAGACTACCTCTATACCATCACCATCACTAAATTTAGTCCCAAAAAACCCTTTGGTCCTTCTTTCTAACTCTCTGTCAGTGACCAACATTCTAAATTTTAGGTTTCCAGCTCTCTTCGTTACCCAAATCCAAATGGTTCTAAATTTAGTGACGTTTCTATTCTATTTACTTTTGGTACACAAAACTACGACTTTCCAAAGTTGTCTCCATAGCTCAATACTACACTTCAGCAGTAATCTAAATTCCAAATAAAAAAATCCAAATTGTTTCAAATTTAGTACCATTTATTACTTTTCGTAGACGTAAGTACGAGTTTCTAAAACTGCCTCAATTCCACACTTAAACAGTAATTTTATTCAAAAACTTCAGGATAACAGCTCTATCCGTTCACATAGATCCAAATTGTACCATATTTAGTACTTTTCGTACTCTTGAGTTCGACTTTCCAACACTGTCTCAATCCTTTGCTAAAAGAGTAATTTTATTTTCAAATCCATCCATCTCTATCCTTGTACTAAACTTAGTACCATTTGGTACACAAGATTACGTATTTTAAAAACTACCTCCTCTACCTCATCCTACACTCCTACCTTATTTTTAAGTCCAAATATTAGGATTCCCGCTCACACAAAACGAATTGTACCTTATTTAGTACCAATAAGGTCTTCTCGTATCCATAAGTATGAAATTCCAATACTTCCTTAATCCTGTAATTTTAATTCCAAATTTTCGTTTACCATTTCTATCTGTTAACTCGAATCAAAATTGCACCATTTTGTATAAACTGTAATATTAATTCAAATTTTCAGAATCTCAGCCCTATACGTTTACATATTTGTAAACTTTTTGGTACCATTTAGTACTTTTGGTTTCTATAATTAAAAATTTCCTAAACTATGTCAATCCTACACTCCAACAGTAATTTTCATTCGAAAATTCGGGAGTCCAGCTCTATCCGTACACATAGGTACTATGCTTCCATATCTCAATTCCATATTCAAACATCAACCAATAGTCCAAATTATGGGTTTCCAGCTCTCTCCGTTCACCCAAATCCAAATTGTACCAAATCTAGTGCGGTTTAATACTTTTCATACAAATAAATACGAGTTTCTAAACATGTCTCTATTGCTCAATCTTCAACAGAAATCTTAATTCCAAATTTCAGGTTTTCAGTTCTATCCTTTCAAGCAAAATCCAAATTGTACCAACTTTTTTTACCATATAGTACCTTTTGTACAAATAAGTACGAATTTCATAATCTACCTCAGTCCAAAACTCCAACAGTCATTTTATATCCCAATTTGAAGACTTCAGCTCTATCTTCTCACCTAAATCCAACTTGCACCAAATTTAGTACTTTTCGTAGAAATAAGTACGATTTTTTAAAGCTAATTCCGATTATCAAGACTCCATCTCTACATACTCAACTGAATGTAAATAGTACCAAATTTAGTACCATTTTACACTTTGTATACACATAAGTACGAATGTCTTAAACCATTTCCGTACATCAACACCACTTCCCAACATGTATTCCATTTAAAATGCCAAGATTCTAACTATATATACAAAACTTCCAGCATACCCCGATTCTACACCCCCATAATGATCACAAATTCATATTTGAGGACTCCAAGTCTATGGTTAACCCGCAATTTAAAATGTACCAAATTTAGTACATAGTAGTACGAATTTCCAAAACTTCCTACTTAACCCAAACCTACACTCCACAGTGATCCTAAATCTAAGTTTCAGGATTACAACTCTATCGGTTCACTCACAATTCAAATTATATCAACTTTAGTTCACAGTAGTACGAATTTCCAAAACTTCCTACTTATCCTAAACCTACAACCTCACTGTGATTCTAAATCCAAATTTAAGGATTACAACTCTATCGGTTCGCCTACAATTCAAATTGTATCACATTTAGTACACAGTAGTACGAATTTCCAAAACTTCCTACAGACCCCAATCCTACACCCCCCAGTGATCCTATATCCAAGTTTCAGGATTCCAATTCTATCGGTTCGCCCACAATTCAAATTGTACCACATTTAGTACACAGTAGTACGCATTTCCAAAACTTCCTACAGACCCCATTCCTACACCACCACAGTGATCACAAATCCATGTTTCAGGATTCCAACTCTATCGATTCACCTAAAATTCAAATTGTACGATATTTAGTACACAGTAGTACGAATTTCCAAAACCTCCTACTTACCCCAAACAGTGATGCTAAATCCAAGTTTCAGGATTCCAACTCTATCGGTTCACTCACAAGTCAAATTGTACGAAATTTAGTACACAGTAGTACGAATTTCCAAAACCTCCCACTTAACCCAAACTTTCACCCCCAGAGTGATCCTAAATCCAAGATTCAGGATTCCGATCCTGACTCCAAATTTCACGATACTAGCTCCATTGGTTCGCATAAAATTCAAATTGTACCAAATTTAGTTTAGTACAATTTAGTATCCATGAATATAAATTACTGAAGCTGCGTAAAAAAGATCCAAAACTGCGTACATTCCCAATCCTGCACTCCGACGGTAATTTCAATTTGAGGATTCCAGCTCGATTTGTATCTCCAAATTAAAATTGTACGAAATATAGTATCATATAGTACTTTTCGTACGCATGAGTACACGCTTTCAACACCATCTCCTTAAACAGTCTCTACATCTCAACCCTAATTCGCATTCCAAGGTTTTTAGCTCTATCAATTCACATGCTGCGAAATTGTACCAAATTTCCAAAAACCCTTTGGTACATCTATCATACACTCAGCGACCACCAATCAAAATTTCAGAGTTCTACCTCTACCGGTTCGCCAAATACAAATGGTATCACATTTAGTACCTTTTGTACTTTTCGTACCGTTCAAGTACGAATTTCTAATTTTAGAATTCTAGCTCTTCCCGTTCGCCTATTTGGTACATTTTAGTACTTTTCGTAGCCTTCTAGTTCGAATTTCCAAAAACCCAGCCTTACTTCACGCCTACACACCAACAACAACAAACACTCAAAATTTCAAGCTTCTAGCTTTAGCCGTTTCGTCTGGGTGATGATCTGTCAGTCACTCACTCACTTAACACTAAGCTCTTTTATATATTAAGATTAAGGATAAATATTGTTACGGATGTAACTAGTATGTTAATGATAATTTTCATGAATACCGTTAATTAAATGATTTCAAATATCCTTACCCTTTGTGGTAATTTGCAACTGTTATTGTAATTCTTGAAGCTTATTTTCCTGCTGAGATTTGCTTCGTTTGCACCTCCAAATCACATTTAAGGTTTGTAACTACTCGGCTTTCTTACAAATCTCATTTGAAATACTAAATATCCTACAGTACTAGCAATACTTGTCGTGATTTCAACAGACGGACAGACACACAGACGAACATGCGTTAATCGAGATAGAATTTCATTCTAATCAAACCTATAAATTAAGTCTTTGCATTTTGTGTGTTCTTATACCTTCTTGATTTGAATTCTCTCAAACTGAACATATTAAAATACTTAAAGCTATAAATGAAGTAATAATTATTGTTTATTACTGCTGACTGTGTGCGGCTTGTAGAGTATTATATTGCAATAGGTTGGATGAAATACTTGTATGTTTGATGTTGGCTAAACAATGAGGATGAATATTATTGCTGACACTGTGCCTCGTGTAGAGTGTTGTATTACAATATGTTGGATGAACAATTATTATCGTCCACTATCGTCTGACCAAAGTATTAGGATGGGACAATGCAGATTGTGTTAATTCCTCCCCCATTTAGGTGAGGGCCGTACTCGGACCTTATGTAGCTTTCATGGACGCCATCAATAACATCGCATTTTACTGTTCATCTTTGACTATATTTTCGCAGACGTGTTTGGTATTTTGCTGCAGAATTTATTGATATAACCGATACATTGATTGGTCGTAACAAATGCAACTCTGATTATTAAAAAATTAGGTGTTGAGTAGTAATTAAACAAATTATTAAACACAACAACTCAAATATACGGTCACAAACAACCAAATCGAAATAACACGCGACAAATTCGGGTTTGGGGTAATTAAACGCATTCTGGGCAATTGATTTAACGCAATATTTGCGATTATTCGATTGAGTACTTTTCGTTCAGCGAAAAATGCTCTTCTGATTGCATGAATCACAGCGTTCACTAGTCGACCAACCTCCTTAGAAGTAACTTGTTGAACAAAGTTTACACGTTATCTACAAACAGGCCTCTGTCGCCGACCCAAATTACAAAGGTAATTTTGTTGTTGATTGATAGACAGGAATACCACCAATAAACCAAGATATTTATTAAACATTATTAAACTAATACTTTCTTGTGTTTTATTTCATTTGAAATTTCTTTTTTATTTCATACACCATTAACTATTTGGGAGTTCTCGTTGTCGCTTTACCCCCGCTTCCTTGAGTTAATTATATGATCACCCACCACAACCACGGCCAGGAGTAGAGCAAACCTCTCGCCTAAACATTTGGTCGCTTTGAACCGAGTTGTTGTTTCTGACGGAGAAATGACCATTTTAAATCATCTCTCATCATAACATCAACAAATTACTATACTAACAGCAGGTACGTAAACTCAATGTGAGCTACCGCGAGTCATTGGTCGGCTTTCGGTTGTGCCTACTTTCAATCTAACTCCTATTCACCTATATACAGTCCACATTTGTTGCTATTAGTAGTGATCATAGAAATCAATGATGATCATTTGATAACAAATCCCTGTTGTTGCTTTTTTGTGCTCTAAATTGCTTATTATTATTCTCACCGGTTCTCATTTCTTGTGCAATTTAAGTCGTTTTAGTCGACTTACAACACCACTCCTTTTTTAATACGTACTTTCTCCATACAAATTACGTTGCGGTGATCATACAAAAGCATTCGGTGTTGTTGTTATAACCACTCGTCGTCTTATATTTCTCATCGATTCCCATTTAGAAATCCTCCAGTTAGAGTTCGAAATAATATTGCAACAACAATACACAATGTTTCCGCTCGACTCTCTGCAATAAAATTACTAATAATCACAACATCGCATATGGCTTGTTTAGTATACTTTTTGTTCTTTACCCTTACCAACTAAACATATTATTTTTTTGATATTCGTCTTTTTTTTTTAATTCGTTTGGATTATCTGTTGTTTTTTTTTTCCTCAAACGAATTCGTATTGTTGTTATCTAGTCCATTTGTTCTCCAAAGTGAGAAATTACATTGTAATATTAGAAATAACAACATTTACAAATATTCTCCAACTATTGCTCGTTTGGTTTATTTTATTGCTATATTTCTCACAAACCAAACGAATTTGTTGTTATTGTTATTTCCATTTACTTATTAAAGAGCCATAGACATTTCGCTGTTAGCGTCGCTTGGTTTTTTTATTCTGTTTTGTGTGAGATTCGTTATTCACCACACTACAGCAAAAGGGGGGGGAGATATATATATATATATATATATTATTCGGAGGGAGGAAATACTTGTTTTCCTATTTGTTTGGCAATTTCATGCATTGTACACAGAGAGGAAAATTAACCTTATATAAGGTTAACTTAACCATAAATAAACATGATTTGGAGTCTACCTTATAATTGGTTACTTTGAACATCTTCTTGTTGACTGGTATTTAACAATAATAATAGTTAATTTAACTACTCCCTGGTAGAATTTTTTAACCATGAAACTGGTTGATATAAAAATTATTCTTGTTATTTTAACAATGCATTTTTTAATAATAACCTAATAATATATGAATAAAACAAAAAAAACTGTTATTTGTGTATTTATAAATAGAATTTATTTCTTAGGTACGTTTTTCCATTACAAATTGTTTGAACGTTAGAGGTGGACAATTCAAATACGATATATTTTTTAAGTAAATTTATCCAAAGGTGTGGTAATGTTGTAAAAAAATTTTGAATGAAGTACCAAAAGCCTTCACTGGCTTTAGGGTAACTTAAATTATGTACATTAAATATTTTGAACGTTACGTCTATACATTCAACGTACGAATTTAATGAATATAATACACTGTCGAAATATACGAAAAAATTCTTTTAAGTTTAATATACTTCCGCCGACAACTACAAAAATCGGTTGCAATGTGTTGTCTGAGGCATAATACTTATCCTTGAGTGCATCTATTTTTAGTTTGTAGTCGCTTAGATTAGTAACATGCAACGTCAAGCTCTCCTGTGCGTCGCTTATAGTGTACTTTTTTGAAGTTGTGGAATCTTTGCTTTTAAAATGGGCAGCAGGCTTGATGACACTATTTAATAATTTGACCATTATGTAATTATAACTGACTGAAAATAAAAATGTATTTTTAAATACATGAACTTACAGTTTAAATATATTTTTATTAATATTTTGATACCTTTGTTCAAAAGTTGTTTGCAACATGCCAGTTCTTCGCGGGATGCTTGGTCCGTTATATTGGAACTAAAAAATCGATTATACGTCCCAAAAACAGCTCCCACTTGGAGTAAAGAAAATGCTCCCTGTCTGGGTACAACAATTGGAAATCGCTTTTAATCTGAAAAAAATTAAAATTTTGTATTACATTTTTATGGGTATCTTACTATTATTATGAAATTGCTGCATAGTTTAATTTAAGTACCAAAACGTATCCGAAAGCTTGTTTGTAGCCAGGCCAATGATTCAAAAGATCGACATTGTTTTTTTTCGCTTTTATATCATTCTTACGTCCTGGTTACAAGAAAAATATTAAACGATAAGGCGACACGCTTACGTGTGCCTAATTCTGTCTTGCACATGCAGTTTTAAGAGTTTTAACACAAAACGTACGCTGCAAAAAAATACAAGATGAACTACGCATAGAGAGTAAACATAATATATGGTTCTTGTCATGTTTGTTTTCTTCTTCTTTGTTAGTCCTTCTTTTCTGTATTTTCTTTCCAAAACTGAAAGAATGCAATGAAGAATACGCAATGTTTTCTAAGAAATGAACCGTAGATCACCAAAAACGTTTAAGAAATACCATCCAAGTTAATCGATTGTAAATGGAGAAGAAAAACATGACAAGAACCATATATTATGTTTACTCTCTATGCGTAGTTCATCTTGTATTTTTTAATTAAAGTTAAATTCATTTAACTATACGAATGCATGTCTATGGCACTAATCACTTTTTTCTTTTGTCTGCTAGCCGCTGCATACAACCAACAACAACTTGCATACATTGTTGTTTATATACAGTTATTCAATGCACATGTTTTCACTTTCACAATAAAAAAATTTACATACCTTTCTTACACCCGCACTGATGTGTCTGCTTTTAAACTACACAAAACCAACTGAATTTTCTCAACTCAACAAGAAATTGGTGGTGGTTTTTGAAGAGCGAGTTTTGATGCAACTTCGTGTAACATAATACTGAACATCGTCTAACACAAAGCAGTACACACACTTCGAGCAAACAGAGCCGATTGATCATAAATTTTTGCACATTTTTCAGCCTCTCTCACGAAAAAATCAACCTTATATAATGTTAACTCAACTATTTTTCATGTAAATTTAACCTTATATAACGTTATTTTGACTATGTAATCAAATATTTACCATGAAAAAATTAACCAGACACATGGTTAAAAAAAATCATTGTACTTTTGGCTCGGTGTAGTCATGCTTTACTCAATATAGTTGTAGATTTGAAATATCACTATAGTGTTATCAACATATTTGGACATTTGCACCCTACAATCGGTAGTTGTTACATATATCTACGCAAAATTACTTGCAATTATTTGCATTCACTTCCTCGCATACACCCTACAATTCTTTTTACTTTGTACTACTTTAACGTAGACATTTGCAATATTTTACAAATTTTGTCCATATTTCAGAGTTTTTGCTGAAATATCGGTGTCATTCAAATATTATTCCAAAATTAGTTTTAAATCCAAAAGTGTATTTTCTGTCACGACCGCGGCCAAAAATGGTCAAAACCAAGTACCACGGAGGACAAATTTTTTGATGAGGATTGATAGAAAACATTCCAATTAGAATAAATATGCAATTTTATATCGATATGTCGAGTAATTTTGTCTCTACAAAGGTTCAAATCTGATTATTATTTATAAACTGATTTTTACCATATTTTTTAAAAACGGGTGTGTTTTTTTGATGCTCAAATATTTGAATATTTAAATTAACTGTTATTATAAAAGTGTTTATTTTGGTTGCTGTGGATGTAAAAACTAGGATTCGCTTTCGTTTGTATGTATATAGATATCATATGTTGTATACAGTCATCCACACTTGTAGTACTTAGTTCATCAAATTTGTAAAACAAATTTTGAAATTAGTGGAGTGGAAAAAAATGATTAAAAAAGTTTAGCTCTAATTTCTTTTTAGTTGAGTGGTGAAAAGAATGTTATTTAAGGAATAAAAAAAATTAGCTGCGGAGACCTGCGGTCCTAGGAGTTATTTAACATTTTTGGTGACCACATTTTGAAAAATATGGCATATTCATGATATGGTTAGAAGCAAATGGTCCATTTTTTTATACAATTTAATAAGTTATTGAGGGTCAAATAGGAAGGAGAAAATGGATTCAGAACATAGTAATAATACAATATTTTACATAAAATATGCAATTAAGTGGTAAAAACGTTATTCGAAGCGGAGATTTAGGAGAATTGGTTTAAAAATATAGCTTCTAAATATATTTTCAGTCAGTTTGAAGATTATACTTATTTATCAGATAATTTCAGACATAATCTTATAATCTAAATTTAAACGTCGCACATGAATTACATTTGTGGAAAGTTCGTACAGAAAAATATTAATGCATGGTATGGGATATGCCATGAAATAATGGGATATAAGTTCACAAGGTGCTAACAAGACATGCCAACAAATAATTAGTAGCAGGCCAAACTTTTGTTAAATCCGAGTTAAATAAGGATTTTATTTAGTATTTGATATTACAATCCGACCTTGTAATATCCTTAAACAGCCATAAAGTAAATGCCCGAGATTATAACGTGGATGATACTAAATCGTACATTTGGGAAGACCATATTATATATATATATATATATATATTTAAATATATGTTTCGAAAAGTTTGTGAATGATAAGAAATAATTTATTAGTTACTAAAAGATATCAAATATTTATTATATTATAATAAAAACTAACCGAACCCGTGGCGCTTCGCTGCCCCTATTAAAGTGATTGACATAGGATAGTTCACGTAGAAAACATTTTTATTTAGTTTAAAAGCTAATATTTGATGGTATTTGATCCTTCTCTCAAACTTACTGCAACGTGGTGTTGAAAATGGTTAAATATGTATTCGTAGGCAATATATAGGTATTATAGTAGCCCCAAATTCAATAGATGAAAAAATCTATTTTAAATAACAGTGGTAATATTGACAACATATTTGGCTTGACGTTTTTTAATCAGTTGTAATAGCACCACACACAATATTATTCTTCAATATTCATATGTTGTTCATTAATCGTTCAAAAACTAATATATATCTTATAGATATCTTAGTATTTTTAAGAAACCGACATCAAATTAGTTATTCGTTTCATCTATACATCTTCGAAGTAATAGTTTTAGCCATATCCGTTTGGTCAACAAAACTTGATTTCTGGTAATGGACACATTATGTTACGTTAGTGGACTTACTGAACTTATTTTCTCCAATAATGGTAGAATGAATAAAATTCAAAAAAAAAAAAAAAAAAAATTAAAAATTATAATGTCAATATATATTTATATATATATATATATATTGCATTTTAACACAATTTTTATTCCAATATGTGACGATAATGGATAATGAACAGCAGACGTTAGTGGACTTACTGAACTGGCGGTTATTATCACTACAGATAATGTCATAATAGGATCAAAAATTATGAGTCGAAAGTTCTTGATTTGGTCCAATTTTTTACTTCCTGGTCGTTTACGATTGGATCTTTAATTATCTGAGTGTAACACACACATTCATGAGCCGATTTATTCAAGATTCAAACAGATTTTGAAGACGCTACCTGTAACCATTCTTAAAATATACACATAATACATGTTCAGAAATTTTGAGGTATGTGCACTTCATCCACGCGGAATTTTAAAGTTTATCTAGCCTATCTTACTTTCAGGGCATGTCATGGCATACTGTGTAAATCTCATTAATATCTGTTCAGCGGTTTTTGCGTCTATCGGTAACATACAAACAAAAAATTTTTTTTTCTATTTATATATATATATATATAGAAGATTTAAATTAATTTTACTTCAATTTGATAAGTTATTTTTTCGTTTGACTCCCATGCGCTTTTCACCGACTCATAAATAAAACGCCGATTAAGCACCATCTTTATACGGGCAATAAACAATGAAGCTATATATCGCGCCATCTGTCGGACGAACTTAAAATGAAACAAAAAACGCTACTCAGGCCCAATAGAGCATATACATAAAGTTTGGTCAAAATCGGTGCAGTAGTTCTAGAGTTATGGTGAAAAACCACAAAAAACAAAATATTGCGCCACCTGTCGGATGAACTTCAAACTACACAGAAACACTCCTCACGCCCCATAGAGCATGTACATAAAACATGGTCTAAATCGGTGCAGTAGTTTTTGAGTTTAGCGGTCACGAACATACAATTAATTTATATATATATATATATAGAGAGAGAGAGATAGAGATAACAAAAATAAAAGTACTATCCTTAATCTAGCTGCATATAAAGATTTTATAGTGTAGAATGTTACATTCTTAGGGACTTTTGGTATGGTAGGTACCTGAAATATGGGCCAACAACTAAATTACAACAATTCTTACAGTCTTCGCCCAACATTTTCATGGAATTTAGATGAATATAAACAATTTATAGGTCCAAAAAAGCAGATTTTTCAAGACCCTTTGTTTGGGTGGTATATCAAATCTTGGTCCGATCTACCCAGTTTTTGTACAGTTGCTTTATAGGCCTAATTTAATGTAAATAGCAAATTGAATTTGTTTGAATATAAAAGATTTTATAGGCCAAAAAGGGTGATATTCTCAAGACCCATTATATGGGAGGTATACCAAATCTTGGTCCGAACTATCCAATTTTTTGTCAGTTGCTCTTTAGGCCAATAATAAGAACATGTACCATATTTCATTAACATACGATAACTCCTTCTATTTTTGGCCGCTGTTTATATGAACTCGCGACATAGTGCGCACCCATAATATAAATTAATCACCACAGTAAATAATACCGTTTGAATACATAAATCGCCCATTTAAACTAAACTTGTTTTAATTACTAAATTTGTAGTTTGAAATCTTGCAGATTAAATTCACTTGAAATCTGAATTTACATTCAAATATGGCTTTCACTAACCCATATTCCATTTAAATAGCAAGGGGCCGGAATTTATAAGTTTGATACATTCTGACTCAACTTCCGAGCTCCGTCAATCACGTCTGCTAATTGACACCTCGGGAATCTCCTCGGCAAGTACCCTCAGCGGAGACCGTAGAGTGCAGATGCCACCGAGCGGTGGTTATTGCTGTTTTGTTCTGCTTGCTTGACATTTTCTCCCATTGGAATATTTAAATGTAGTAGTAAACGACAATCGAGCCTCAGCGATTACCGCAATCCTCTGTGATTGCATGAACCACAGCGTTCACTTGTCGACCAATCTCCTTAGAAGTAACTTGTTGAATAATGTTTACGCGTTATCTACTAACAGGCCTCTGTCGCCGCCCCAAATTACAATGGTAATTTTGTTGTTGACTGATAGAAAAGAATACCGCAAATAAACCAAGACTTTTATTAAGATTATTAAATTTATAACTTCCTGTGTTTTATTTTGTTTGAACTCTCTTTTCTATTACATACACCATTAACTGCTTGAGAGTTCTCGTTGTCGCTTTACCCCCGCTCCGATGAGTTAATTACATGATCACCCATCACAACCACGGCCAGGAGTAAAGCAAATCCCTCGCCTAAACATAATGATTTAGGAAAATTAAATTCATTAAATGGCCTCCGACTTTCGTGATATTTAATTTAATTTGTTTAATGTTTGAAAATATATAAATTTTTTTACGTCCCACAAATCTTATGTTAAAATGCATCGACAGTGCAAAGATAATTATTTAAGGGAAAATTAACGCCTTAAGTAATCTCCGACTTTGTTGATATTTGCCTTTCTGTATTAATCTTATTTCTTTATTAATCAGAAATCTTCACAATCGATGCAGATATGCTTTTTTTTTAAACAATAATAACACATTTATTTAGGTAAATGAAATTAAATTTAATAATTCATGTTGGTAATAAAAAATACAACCAAAAATTCTTGTTTGGTAAGATGTTATCGCCTTTACGATGCCACAATGAAATCCAGACCACAATGAAATCCAGCTGTAAACTGAAATACTCAAGCCAAGCAAAAACGATTCCATATCAATTTGAAGTGTCACAGTATGGTCAAGATTTGGAAGAAATGTCGGATAATTTTATAAATTATTGCAAAAACTTACCAATAGAAAGAAGTATTGAGAACTTAAACGTGTACCAATACAATAACAATGTGGACAAAAATATTGACAACGAGAAATATACAGCGTAAGTATATACCTTTACGAGTATTGCCATGTATTTAAAAGGAATTCACGTAATTCTTTCTCACTTTCCGTTGTCATACCAAAAAGCAATTTGTGTAAAGTATATTAATTACATATATGGTATACATATGTATTCAAATCAAACCTTTATCAAATTGAAGGTCACTGTTCAATTTATAATAAAACGAAAATTTACTGAACAGTACTTTTATTGCACTACACAAAACCAACCAGAATATTCCAACTTTAACAAATTATTTGTGTACTATATGCAGTAATGTCCATATTCAACTTCGCGGTCGCAAATTTTATAACGCTGTTTATCTCAAAGCTATACACTAATAACTATATACAAAAAAATGTTTGAGTAAAGTATATTGATTACAATTATGATATACATATGTATTGAAATCAAACAAAAATACTTTTGTTTTTGCATCAGAAGCGCCTTATGTCCACTACCTGTATCAAATTGCAAGTCACTATCCAATTTATAATAAAACGATTATGTTCTAAATAACACTTTTATTACACTATCTCAAAGCTATATACTAACTAACTAACTCTTGTGGAATGGATTTTCAAACCTACCTTTATTTATTCATGAAATATTCAGCGTGTTAATTTAACTGTTATAAAAATTGCGTTATATTATGAATATCTTAATCCGAAACAGCAACAACGTTCCATATTCTTAAATTGAAGATTCTATTCTATTACATTTTATTTCCAGTCATAACACTTCCAGCACTTCAGTTCTAAATTTTACAAATACCTAGTTTTACTCAATACACACCAACAACGACATACTACCAGTTTTCATGTTGTTGCTTTGTCCATTCATTTACTAATACTATTTAGTATTTTTTATATCTTTATTAATAATTGCTGGTATGGTGCGTTTCGCACAATTTTAGAGAAAATTCTTATAAACGCAATAACACCTCCTGGAGTTCATACAAACGTATTGATATATTAACTCATTAAGAACCCGAATTCTAAATATCAGACCTTTGCTCACTATATATGAATTTCAGTACTCTTCGAAGCCAGTCATTGTATTTACTTTTAGTACTAGTATTGTGTGTCCTCCAGCTAATACATCGTCGACATATAAAATTTTCGAAATGTAGCGACGCCTTGCTCGAAATCTCAATCATATTACCTTATTGCATCACTTATACGATTTACCCCTGACTGTTATTTCCTACTGATACGCTGCTATTTCTTTATCAGTCAACCGACTCAATACTACGAAACACAGTGAATGTATTTCTTGTATTCTACTGGCTGCGTTGGGTGATATTACCACTCGTTACAACCGTATTTTTAGCCCTTTAGACTCTAACTGACGCCACTTCTCCTTGTAGTATGCTTTAGTGTAGGGCGTTGCTTTCATCTTGTAGGGGAGACTGGGGCACCTTCGGCAATCGCGTTTTCGATATGAAGTTCTCACCGTACATTACTAGTTTCGATACATAGGTATCGAATATCGAAATAAATAACTGACACAAAGTTTGGAATTTATAGCCAATAACCTTATTTAGATACATAGGTTTTTGTACTTTTATAGATGTTTCTGTAATATTTCAATTCCATTTCGTAAGTATTTCGTGTATAAAACCTTTAAAATGTTTAAGACAATATTATTAAAAAGTGTTTAACTACGATGTGTATTATTATAAAAATATTTAAAAATATAATGTTTTTACAAATCTGGTCGAAAAAAATGAAAAAAAAACTATAAAAAGTACATTCGGGGTACATTGGGCATTTTAAAGCGGGCACATTCAGCCATATACAGATTGTCCAATATTATTTCCTTAAAATGTTTTTGAGTTTGTCTTTAAAACTAATCCTTTAATATGGTTCGAAATTGCATATATAAGACCAAACGTGCTTGTATTGACGAAAATGCGATAGAAAACCTCTTTTCTGATGGTGTGTGCGACCATGAGTGTAAACGTCCGCCGCTAGAAAATAAAGTCCTATAATTCAACCATTGTGTGGCGTATTAAAACCAAATAGAGCCTTTAGAGGATCAGAATTTCAACCAGACTGAAGCGATGACAATTACCCGGCTATGACTATGGTGCCGAATGTGCCCCATTAAATGCCGAAGCTACCCCGGGTTGGGGCACATTCGGCGAATTTGACTTTTTTACAAAACTGTAAAATTTTTTTACTAATACTATTTTTTTATATCTTTTTGGTACTATTTTTTATAATTAAGTGTCCGAGGACAATAATCAGCCATAAAGTTGTTATATATGTTGAAGAAGTACTGAGATATAGAGCTCTAAAAAAAGTGCCGAAGGTGCCCCAGTCTCCCCTACTCCTTTTATCAACCTAAAAGTAATGTGGTATCATCAACATGGAACTGACTATTATGGAGGTTTTTAGGGATCAGAATTTATGGAATGGGAATAAGGCTTTACTTCGTCCCACTACGCATTACGTTTATTGTAGTGTTTTTGAGCGAGGGTTTCTACCGATTGTATTGTAATTTGGAACTTTCGTTAAATCTGAATTCCAATCAAACAAAAATACATTTGTTTCTGCAGCCATCATAAGCGCCATATGCCCACTACCTTTATCAAATTGCAAGTCACTATCAGATTCATAATAATACTTACCTTTTAAGCGATAATGTACTGAGTAGTACTTTTATTACACTACACAAGAATCACAAGAGTATTTCAACATTAACAAATTATTTGTGTACTATGTACAGTCATGTCCATATACAACTTCACGGTTGCAAATCTTCTAACGCTCATCTCAAAGCTATATACTAACTAACTTTTAAACGTAGTAATGTTTTGTACTCTTGTGGAACGGATTTCCAAACATAACTAACTGTTATAAAAACTTTAGTGGATATATAGTATGAATATCTTAGTCCGAAACAGCAACAACTCTCCTACTACATATTATTTCCAGTTATAAGACTTCGAGCACTTCAGTTCTAAATTTCACAAATACCTAGTTTTACTCAACACACACCAACAACGACCTAATACCAGTCTTCATATTATTGCTTTGTTCATTCATTTAATAGCTGGTATGGTGCATTTCTCACAATTTTAGCGAGAATTCTTATAAACGCAAAAACACCTTGGAAGCCAATCATTGCATTAGCTTTTAGTACCAGTCCTACTCTTACAGTACGCATTTCAACAAAACTGTTAATTCGCTTAGTTCAATTTATGCATACTCTTTCCATAATTTCGATTCAATGTTGTCCACAGGCAACTAAATGTTTCAGTCGCATACATATATATTGTTACGAATATAACTTTAGATTTAAGTTAATTTAGATGAATTCCGTTAATTTAAGAATTTGAATTGTAACGTAAATTTCTACTACGCAGTTTATTTGAATAACTTCACAACAACAACTACTGTATAAGTTTGATATGTTCTGACACCACTTCCTGAGCTGGATCAATCACGGATGCTGATTGGCATTACTGGCATCTCCCCTACACATTCCCTCTGCGGATACCGTAGGGCGCGGATGACCTACCAGCGGGGAAGTAGTTGTTATGCTCTCCTTGCTATTTTCACTCATTGGAATATGTATATGTATTAGTAGAAATAGACAAACGATCCTCTGCGATCACAAGAACTCTCACTTCACTTGTCTTGTAGCTATCGAAGAGTCAACTTGGACTCTACTATCAAATAACGTCTACGCGTTATACTAACAGGCCTCTGTCGCCGCCACCATAAATTACACAAGGTAATTTATTTATTGTAATAGGAAAAGAGCCTCCAATAAAACCAATAGATTATTACTAATAATACTTGTGTTTTATTTATTTGTTTATTCTCTTTTCTGCCTACACCAACACACGCGAATCACCACATTCACCATTAATTTCTTGGGAGTTCTTGTCGCTCGCACCCCCCGCTCCCTTGAGTTAAGAAGTTAAGCACCCCCCTCACAAACACGGCGAGGAGTAGAGCAGACTCCTCGCCTAAACATTTGGTCGTATCGAGCCGAATTGAAGACAGCCGCCTACATGTTGTTGTTTCTGACGGAGAAATTATTTTAAATCATCTCTCATCAACAAATCACCATACTAACACCAGGTACGTAAACTCAGATTTCGTCAAAAGTGAGCTACCCCGCGAGTGTTAGTCTTTTTGTTTGTTTGCCAATTTCTATCGAAATTTAATTGGCATTGGTCGGCTTCCAATTATCCCTACGCGTGTGATTTCAATCGTTCGCATATTCACCTAAATACAGTCCACATTTGTTGCTATTTTCTGTTGTAGTGATCATAAAAATCATTGTTCGTCATTGGAGAACAAATCTGTGTTGTTGCTATTTTTGTTTGCTCTAAATTGCTTATTTTTAATCTCACCATAGCAACACACATCACCCGTTCTCATTCCATGTGCAATTTAAGTCGTTTTAGTCGACTTACAATACCACTCCTTTTTTAATACATACTTTCTCCCATAGAAAATATTAGCAGTCTATCGCCTTGTACTGATCAACCTACGTCGCGTTGATCATACAGAAGCATTCGATATTGTTGTTACCACCATTCTTCTCCTTAGCTTTGTTGATCTCATTAAAAACCTCAGTGAGAATTCGAAATAATATTGGTTTATTTGTTGCTATTTACCCTCACCAACCAAACATATTCGTTTTTGATACTCGTTCGGTTTTCCTAATAAAGCCTCCAACTGAGAATAAAATTTATCATTTTGCACTAACAACAAACATCTTCTCCCAACTTCTTGTTCGTTTGGTTTATTTGTTGTTTTAATTCTCATCAACCAAACGAATTCGTCTTGTTATCCCCCTCCTTTGTTCTTCAAGTAGAGAAATTACATTGTAACATTTCCAATAACAACATAAAAAAACTCTTCTCCTCCTATTTTTCGTTTGGTTTATTTGTTGTTGCATTATTCGCCAACCAAACGATTCGCTGCTGTTGTTATTCTTCTATTCTAAACCTCAGAGAATTAGTATTACTAAATAAACAATAACAACAATCATCCTAACAGTCCACAGTACATCTTGTTGTTTGGTTCATTTGTTTTATCGATCCTCACCAACCAAACATACTTCTGTTGTTGTTATTGTTCTCCGTTGGTCAGTTCTCACTGCAGAATTTGCATTGTCATATTGCAATAACAACACACGTGCATTCCACGCGCTTTTTTTAGCGTCACCTTGGTATAACAGAAAATATACCAACAATTGTTGTCGGCTCCAACTCTCACTGTTGGATCGTTTCTCGCGTCGTGTGTTGTGTGGGTGCGTAGCTGCTTACGCATAGACATTTCGCTGCTAGCGTCGCTTGTGTTTTATTCCGTTTTGTGTGATATTCGTTATTCACCACACTACGGCACAGTGGTACCAAGCGCCAAAAATTGTGAATTTGCAAAAATTAATATTAAAATTATTTTTTGAATCTTTTATTAATAATTACTGTTTATTGGTAGGGTATTTGATATTTTTGGACATTTGCACCCTACAGTCGGCCACTATTTTACTCTATTAGAGCACATCTAGTACATGGAAATATATTAATTTTTCGAATATTGTTGTTGGTAATTTATTCAATAGTTTTGGAAATTTGAGTACTTGAGTCTTGTACGGTTTTTGAAATTTGTAGTCACCTGCACCCCACATTTGGCACATTTGTGCAAAATTCTCTCCTTTTTTATCAAAATTTAGTGGAATTATTTGCTTTAAATTTTAGTTTCTGCCAATTGTACGCAATTATTACTTATTGTCTCAGTACTTTTGAACATATACACCCTACATTTGCGTTCACCTCCTCAAATACACCCTACATTTGGTAGAATTTTGCTAAATTTGAGGATATTTGGAAAAAATTGCTTTTTGTTGTCTTCTTAAAATATTTTTGTTCATATTTTGGCTATTTGTCAACATTCTTGGAGGTTTTTTGTTGTATTCGCTTATTTTGGTTGAGCTATAGCAACCTTTGTTGAATTTTGCAGGGTTTTAAATGAATTAGTTGTTGTTTAGTTTTCAATTAATAAATTTAAATTTGCAGGTTTTCACATTAAAGAGAAATAAAATGTCGATAACTCCTCTCACTCGATTCATTAGAGCCGCTGGCATTGTTGAAAAATGGGTAGCATCGTTTGAAAATATTAAAGAATCCACATATTCTGTCTACAATCTCGAAATTCGTAGTACAGAGATTCGAGAGTTGTGGAATAAAGTTAATTGCACGTACGAAGAGTGCAAAACATACCTCACGACATCCGAGGCTGCACAGACTGAGAATATTGATGTCGTTGAGGAAAAATTCAATGCTTCATTTATCGCATACACTTGGTGTTTATCCATTATTAATCGGCATCTCGATCGCCTTCAATCTAATGTTACTGATAATAGTTCTTTTACTATAGCTCCTCCAAATTCACCACCTCTATCTAGTCCACATAGCGAACAATTCAATATTTCACCTTCTGGATTGCTTTCGAGTCAATCCGCCCATTCGGTTTCTGTGCAGTCCACCACCTCTCTCGTTGCTCCTGAAATTCAATCTTCTACCACCTCCAATAGCTACACTTGCCCACCTGTCGATAATCATAGTTTTGTTGTCCCACCTATCGACATTGAAGTTTTTGCTGGGGGTTTCATATCTTGGCCCACCTTCCGGGATCTCTTCACCACCCTTTTTATAAATAATTGTTGTTTATCTGATATTGAACGTCTCTGTCATCTAATGCAGAAGACCACCGGTGAGGCTCGTGAAATCGTTTCCAGATTTCCACTCACCAATTGTAGTTTCCCTTTAGCGTGGAAAGCTCTTGTCCGATACATATGAAAATAAACGTATTGTAAATTGTCACCTCAAATCTTTGTTTGACATCCCCTCCATCGAAATTGAAACTATTTCTGGTTTTAAAACTATCCAACGTGGAATAAATAGTTGCCTTGCTGCAATGTCAGTCTATGACGTGGCCACGGATCAGTGGGATCCAATTATTGTATTTGTTTGTTTGCAGCGTTTGCCAAAATTAACTTTGACTCTGTGGGAGCAAAGTATCAAAATCAAATCGTCATTGTCTACCTGGAGAAAATTAGATACGTTTCTAACAGAGAGAATACAAACTTTGATGTGCATAGAAAATATCCTCCCTTCCGAAAATGTATTGTTATCGCAAAAGAAAATGACTTCTCCCAACTCTTCGAAGAAGTCACAGCAAAATGTCTTTCCACCTAAATTGTTGTCGGTACATAATTCAAAATGTCTTACCTCTGATCGAACTACAGTTTCGTCAACAACATCTTGCACCATTTGTCCTAATCAGAGTCATCATCTGCGACTTTGCCCCCAGTTTTTAAAACTTTCCTTTGAGGACAAATTTTTGATTATGAAGAAAAATAAGTGTTGTATAAATTGCTTATCCCGTGGTCATGCAGTAAAAGACTGCAAAAGCAAATTTAGTTGCAATGTGTGCAAACAAAGACACCACAGCCTTCTTCACCGGCCACAAATTAATAGAGTTGCTTCTTTCCTCTTTCACCAAGTCAAAAGTCTCCGTTCCGGCTTTCACTTTTACAAAGTCAAAAGTCGAGAATCTTCTTTTTTGTCGCGGTCTTCGGACAAAAAACTTAAGAATCACCAGATACCTCACCCCTCCCATGATACCAATGTTCTCTTAGGAACAGCAATTGTTAATATAGTTCATAATGGAAAAACGCATCCTACGCGTGCCATTATTGATCCTTCTTCAAAGGTATCTATTGTTAGTAGAAAACTTAAAAATGCAATTGGCATTTCGGTTGACTCGAAGAAAGATTGCAAATCACCTACACCAAGAGAAGTTTGTTCTCTACAGTTGTCGTCCCCTAAAAATTCTAAAATTGTTAAAGCAAAAGCACTTGTTCGGCCTAGTGTTAAGAGGAAATTGTCTTCACCTCCACCTATTTCGATGTTGAAATCTAAAATTCCTTTAGATTTAGCTGATACCTTTGATGGCAGCCCAATAGATTTGCTACTTGGCGCTGATTTGTACCCCCAAATATTGGAAGCTGAACCCCCAAAAATTGTTTTGAATTCGTTGTTGGCCCAAAAGTCTATTTTCGGGTACTTACTCACCGGTTCGCTTCCTCCCCTTACTAGCACCTAATATCACACCGAAATTGAAATCGACAATTTTGTAAATACTAATATCGTTTTGTCGTAATAAATCGCCTATTTACTAAACATATCGCATACTAAACTAGTAAAATTGAACAGCTCACTTGAAATCTGAATTTACGTTCATTTTAAAGATTTAATTAACCCATATTCCATTTTTATTGCTACTTAGTCGGTCGTAGCAAGGGGGCCGGAATGTATAAGTTTGATATGTTCTGACACCACTTCCTGAGCTGGATCAATCACGGATGCTGATTGGCATTACTGGCATCTCCCCTACACATTCCCTCTGCGGATACCGTAGGGCGCGGATGACCTACCAGCGGGGAAGTAGTTGTTTTGCTCTCCTTGCTATTTTCACTCATTGGAATATGTATTAGTAGAAATAGACAAACGATCCTCTGCGATCACAAGAACTCTCACTTCACTTGTCTTGTAGCTATCGAAGAGTCAACTTGCTAACTAACCGTCTTATCGAAATAACGTCTACGCGTTATACTAACAGGCCTCTGTCGCCGCCACCATAAATTACACAAGGTAATTTATTTATTGTAATAGGAAAAGAGCCTCCAATAAAACCAATAGATTATTACTAATAATACTTGTGTTTTATTTATTTGTTTATTCTCTTTTCTGCCTACACCAACACACGCGAATCACCACATTCACCATTAATTTCTTGGGAGTTCTTGTCGCTCGCACCCCCCGCTCCCTTGAGTTAAGAAGTTAAGCACCCCCCTCACAAACACGGCGAGGAGTAGAGCACTCTTCTCGCCTAAACAGGCACCTATTGCTTACCTCAGCCCTAGACAAAACCACTCGTTATAAATGTAACGTGACCGTCACATAGCTCCATAACATATTCATCATAAAATACTACTAATACTGCCCACCCTAATATCCATACATTTTTCTTATAAATACTACCCACCCTAATATCTATAACACCATTTTACCGCTAATACAACAACACATGACTTGTACGATCAACAATACAACCAAACAAGCATCTATGTTTACTTATTGCATTGTAACTTCATTGCATTTGGCATTTTTCTTATAAATACTACCCACCCTAATATCTATAACACCATTTTACCGCTAATACAACAACACATGACTTGTACGATCAACAATACAACCAAACAAGCATCTATGTTTACTCATTCCCCCATTGTAACTTCATTGCATTTGGCACTGAAGAGTGAGTGAATAATTCTCATTCACTTGATAAAGCCATATGGATAAGTGTTCCACTTTGCATCACTGAAGTTGTCGAGAACCAGAGTCACACATACTAACGCATTTTAATTTTGGGCACCTATGGCTTACCTCAGCCCTAGACAAAACCACTCGTTATAAATGTAACGTGACCGTCATATAGCTCCATAACATATTCATCATAAAATACAACTAATACTGTAACGTGACCGTCATATAGCTCCATAACATATTCATCATAAAATACAACTAATACTGCCCACCCTAATATCCATACATTTTTCTTATAAATACTACCCACCCTAATATCTATAACACCATTTTACCGCTAATACAACAACACATGACTTGTACGATCAACAATACAACCAAACAAGCATATATGCTTACTCATTCCCCCATTGTCACTTCATTGCATTTGGCACTGAAGAGTGAGTGAATAATTCTCATTCACTTGATAAAGCCATATGGATAAGTGTTCCACTTTGCATCACTGAAGTTGTCGAGAACCAGAGTCACACATACTAACGCATTTATCAGATAACGTCTACGCGTTATACTAACAGGCCTCTGTCGCCGCCACCATAAATTACACAAGGTAATTTATTTATTGTAATAGGAAAAGAGCCTCCAATAAAACCAATAGATTATTACTAATAATACTTGTGTTTTATTTATTTGTTTATTCTCTTTTCTGCCTACACCAACACACGCGAATCACCACATTCACCATTAATTTCTTGGGAGTTCTTGTCGCTCGCACCCCCCGCTCCCTTGAGTTAAGAAGTTAAGCACCCCCCTCACAAACACGGCGAGGAGTAGAGCACACTCCTCGCCTAAACATTTGGTCGTATCGAGCCGAATTGAAGACAGCCGCCTACATGTTGTTGTTTCTGACGGAGAAATTATTTTAAATCATCTCTCATCAACAAATCACCATACTAACACCAGGTACGTAAACTCAGATTTCGTCAAAAGTGAGCTACCGCGAGTGTTAGTTTTTTGTTTGTTTGCCAATTTCTATCGAAATTTAATTGGCATTGGTCGGCTTCCAATTATCCCTACGCGTGTGCTTTCAATCGTTCACCTATTCACCAATATACAGTCCACATTTGTTTGTAGTGTAGTGATCATAAAAAACATTGTTGATCGTTGGAGAACAAATCCGTGTTGTTGCTATATTCTTTGCTTTAAATTGCTTATTCTTAATCTCACCATAGCAACACACACATCACCCGTTCTCTTTTCTTGTGCAATTTAAGTCGTTTTAGTCGACTTACATTACCACTCCTATTTTAATACGTGCATTCTCCCATACAAAATATTAGCAGTCCATCGCCTTGTACTGATCACCCTACGTCGCGTTGATCATATAAGAACATTAGGTGTTGTTGTTACCACCACTCGTCGCCTTAGCTTTGTTGATCGTTTCTCATATTAAAACTCTTTAGTGAGAATTCGAAATAATATTGCAACAACACACACACAGTATTTCCATTCGACTCTCTGTAGTACAATTTTGCTAATCATCACCACTTCACATATTGCTAGTTTGGTTTTCTTGTTGTTTTTCCTCCTCACCAACCAAACATATTCGATTTTCTCTATTTATCATTTTCACTAACAACACACATCATCTCCCAACATCTTGTTCGTTTGGTTTATTTGTTGTTTTAATTCTCACCAACCAAACGAATTTGTCGTGTTGTTATCCCCCCTCGCTTGTTCTAACAAGCAGAGTTAAAATTTTAATATTTGCAATAACAACATTTCATCTCTTCACTCACCTATTACTCCAAAATACAATAACAACACTTATAACCTAACAGTCCACCAACCAAATATTCCTTGTTGTTATTGTTGTTCTACTGTATTGATCAATTCTCACTGGAGAATTTGCACAGTCATTTTGCAACAACAACACACGTGTATTCCACGCGCCTTTTTCTAGCGTCACCTTGGTATAATAGAAAATATACCAACAATTGTTGTCGGCTCCAACTCTCACTGTTGGATCGTTTCTCGCGTCGTGTGTTGTGTGGGTGCGTACCTGCTTACGCATAAACATTTCTCTGTTAGCGTCGCTTGTGTTTTATTCTGTTTTGTGTGATATTCGTTATTCACCACACTACAGCACAGTGGTAACAAGCGACAAAAAATTGTGAATTTGCAAAAATTAATATTAAAATTATTTTTTGAATCTTTTCGAAATAATTACTGTTTATTGGTAGGGTATTTGATATTTTTGGACATTTGTACCCTAAAGTCGGCAACTATTGCACTCTATTAGAGCAAATAATACTTGAGTAAAAGTATTAATTTTTGGAATATTTATTCATTTTTTTGGTTGTCTTTACTCATTATTTTTGAACCTTTGAGTACTCCTTGTGAGTTTTTTTAAATTTTTGACACCTGCACCCTACATTTGGCATTCACCGCCTCAAATACACCCTACCATTGGTAGAATTTGCAAAGTTTGAGGAATTTCGTTGAACATTTGGAACAAATAATTGCATTTGTGGTCGCATTAAAGTAGTTTTGTCACCTAGGGGAAGTTTCTTCTAATTTTCCCTACCTTTGTGCTACTTTAACACTAGAGATTATAGTTATTTTTGTTAATATTATTGGAGGTTTTGTTGTAATTTGCATTTTTTGGTTGAGCTATAGCAATCTTTGTTAAATTTTGGGATTTTTTCATTTAATTAATTGTTATTTATTCTTCAATTGAGAAATTTCGTTTTGCGGGTTTTCACATTTCAGGAACAAAATGTCGATAACTCCTCTTACTCGTTTCATTAGAGCTACTGAAATTGTTTTGAAAAGTGTAGCAGCATTTGAAAATATTAAAGAATCCACATATTCTGTCTACAATCTCGAAATTCGTAGTTCAGAGATTCGAGAGCTGTGGAATAAAGTTCATTGCACGTACGAAGAGTGCAAAACATACCTCACGACATCCGAGACTGCACAGACAGATAATATTGATGTCGTAGAGGAAAAATATAATACTGCATTTATTGCGTATTCCTGGTCTAACCACAATAAATCGGCATCTCGATCGCCTTAAATCTCCCATTAATGATAATTTTCCACCGGCTATAGCTTCTTTAATTTCACCACCTCCATCCAATTGTAGTACCTCCAATCCATCAAGCACATTGTTGAATTGTTCACCTTCCGGTTTGCTCTCGAGCAAATCCGTCGATTCGGTTTCTGTGCAGTCCACCACCTCTCTCGTTGCTCCCGAAATTCAATCTTCTACCACCTCCAATAGCTACACTTGCCCACCTGTCGATAATCATAGTTTTGTTGTCCCACCTATCGACATTGAAGTTTTTGCTGGGGATTTCATATCTTGGCCCACCTTCCGGGATCTCTTCACCACCCTTTTTATAAATAATTGTTGTTTATCTGACATTGAACGTCTCTGTCATCTAATGCAGAAGACCACCGGTGAGGCTCGCGAAATCATTTCCAAATTTCCACTCACCAATTGTAGTTTCCCTTTAGCGTGGAAAGCTCTCTCAGATACTTATGAAAATAAACGTATCATAGTACATTGTCACCTCAAATCTTTGTTTGACATCCCCTCCGTCGAGATTGAAACTATTTCTGGCCTTAAAACTATCCAACGTGGCATAAATAGTTGCCTTGCTGCAATGTCCGTCTATGACGTGGCCACGGATCAGTGGGATCCAATTATTGTATTTGTTTGTTTGCAGCGTTTGCCAAAATTAACTTTGACTCTGTGGGAGCAAAGTATCAAAATCAAATCGTCATTGTCTACCTGGAGAAAATTAGATACGTTTCTAACAGAGAGAATACAAACTTTGATGTGCATAGAAAATATCCTCCCTTCCGAAAATGTATTGTTATCGCAAAAGAAAATGACTTCTCCCAACTCTTCGAAGAAGTCACAGCAAAATGTCTTTCCACCTAAATTGTTGTCGGTACATAATTCAAAATGTCTTACCTCTGATCGAACTACAGTTTCGTCAACAACATCTTGCACCATTTGTCCTAATCAGAGTCATCATCTGCGACTTTGCCCCCAGTTTTTAAAACTTTCCTTTGAGGACAAATTTTTGATTATGAAGAAAAATAAGTGTTGTATAAATTGCTTATCCCGTGGTCATGCAGTAAAAGACTGCAAAAGCAAATTTAGTTGCAATGTGTGCAAACAAAGACACCACAGCCTTCTTCACCGGCCACAAATTAATAGAGTTGTTGCTTCTTCCAAAGCTCCTCCTCCGGCTTTCACCAAAGTCAAAAGTCGAGAATCTTCTTTTTTGTCCGGTCTTCGGACAAAAAACTTAAGAATCACCAGATACCTCACCCCTCCCAGGATACCAATGTTCTCTTGGGAACAGCAATTGTTAATATAGTTCATAATGGAAAACGCATCCTACGCGTGCCATTATTGATCCTTCTTCAAAGGTATCTATTGTTAGTAGAAAACTTAAAAATGCAATTGGCATTTCGGTTAACTCGAAGAAAGATTGCAAATCTCCTACACCAAGAGAAGTATTGTCATCCCCTAAAAATTCGTCCAGAATTATTGAAACAAAGGCATTTGTTCGGCCTAGTGTTAAGGGGAAATTGTCTTCACCTCCACCTATTTCGATGTTGAAATCTAAAATTCCTTTAGATTTAGCTGATACCTTTGATGGCAGCCCAATAGATTTGCTACTTGGCGCTGATTTGTACCCCCAAATATTGGAAGCTGAACCCCCAAAAATTGTTTTGAATTCGTTGTTGGCCCAAAAGTCTATTTTCGGGTACTTACTCACCGGTTCGCTTCCTCCCCTTACTAGCACCTAATATCACACCAAAATTGAAATCGACAATTTAAGTAAATACTAGTATCGTTTTGTCTTATACATCACCCATTTACTAAACATATCGCTATGCTATTTAATTGTAAAATTGAACAGCTCACTTGAAATCTGAATTTACGTTCTTTTAAAGATTTATTAACCCATATTCCATTGTTATTGCTACTTAGTCGGTCGTAGCAAGGGGGCCGGAATTTATATTTTTGATATGTTCTGACACCACTTCCT
>NW_026879748.1:0-28654 GCF_032173495.1 Musca vetustissima | reverse complement strand
CCCCTTGTTACAGGCATTTCCGTGTAAAGCGTTGTTTCGACCGGGGAATACAAAACATGTGAATGTTGTTTGTGTGCGTGTGTGTGTGTGTTGCCATCATCAGTTATGTTCACTTGATGGATTTATTAAAGAATATTTTTCAAGGGCCAACTGAGGCGTGGATTTATTAAAGAATATTTTTCAAGGGCCAACTGAGGCGTGGATTTTTTTAAAGAATATTTTTCAAGGGCCAACTGAGGCGTGGATTTATTAAAGAATATTTTTCAAGGGCCAACTGAGGCGTGGATTTATTAAAGAATATTTTTCAAGGGCCAACTGAGGCGTGGATTTATTAAAGAATATTTTTCAAGGGCCAACTGAGGCGTGGATTTATTAAAGAATATTTTTCAAGGGCCAACTGAGGCGTGGATTTATTAAAGAATATTTTTCAAGGGCCAACTGAGGCGTGGATTTATTAAAGAATATTTTTCAAGGGCCAACTGAGGCGTGGATTTATTAAAGAATATTTTTCAAGGGCCAACTGAGGCGTGGATTTATTAAAGAATATTTTTCAAGGGCCAACTGAGGCGTGGATTTATTAAAGAATATTTTTCAAGGGCCAACTGAGGCGTGGATTTATTAAAGAATATTTTTCAAGGGCCAACTGAGGCGTGGATTTATTAAAGAATATTTTTCAAGGGCCAACTGAGGCGTGGATTTATTAAAGAATATTTTTCAAGGCAAGGGCCAACTGAGGAGTGGATTTATTAAAGAATATTTTTCAAGGGCCAACTGAGGAGTGGATTTATTAAGCTACTTACAAATACACAAAGTAGCTCACTTTCAACCTTCTTCCTAATGAAATAGCAAATTTATTATTTTTTTGCTTTAAAACTCATCCACTCACTCACACTCTTCCCCTCTCTCTCTCTCTTTTCGTTTTTTTGCAGATACCGGACAAGGACAACGTTAGCGGAATAAATAGAAAACAATTTCCCCACAACACTAAAGACTTCGAGGAGGCGGAGGAGTATAACATTTAAGTAAAGTGCGTTTAACGAGAAAGCGGATAAACACAAAGTACTTGGTTTTGAGAGGAGGAGGATATATTTAAGCGTAAACATATTCTGAGAACCGTTTTTTTAAGAATTGTGGGCTAAACTGAAAAACAAAACAGCGAACATTACAAACCAATGCGGACGTGTATAAGTAGCAAATGTAGAACAGTTAATAAACAGTTTAAACAGACTACAGCAGTGACAGGGTGATTTGCAGCTTATAACTTCTCGGGCGCTAGGAAACGTTAGTAGCAGAAGCAACATCAATAAACTCATACCATTATCCTAAGCATGTAGTTTTGTTGTACAACATCAGCCAGCCTATCGTCGTTTGCAAAGTCTATTCTACGTGTGTGAAAGCCAGAAAGCCAGCCCCAGAGTAGGCAGAAGAATAAACATAATAAAATAGCATTGTTTGTGGTCGCGTACTCACTCACCCACACACTTTGAGGTCACAAGCACTAACAGCAGCCACAACAATCAACAGCTGTTGGTTATGAGCCAAGGATAACGAGGATTTTTCAACGAACCCTCAGCATAGTCGTCGTCGACGTTGTCTTTGTTAACGTCAGCCCACTAGATCCCCCACAAATCTACCAGCAAGTCTCCATTTACGACTGGTTGTACCACAAGAACCAAGGCAAAACTTTTGATTTTAACCCGATCCACAACAGCAGCAGCAACAACAACAATAATAAACAAGTGTTTTTGTATAACCACTTACCGTTTGAACACTCAAAATCCAATTCAAGGCATATCGGAAAGTTTGTGTTAAGTGCAGTAAACATTTGGGCGTTTGAACCTTTGAATATCAAATGAAAAAAGAAATTCCGAATAATCAATGTAAAGCCTAAAGCTACCTAAAACCAAAACAAATTGTGCTCAAATCTTGTGAAAGAAGAAGAACAACAACAACAACTCAATTAATTGACATTTAAACGCGTTCGTTATCGCAGCAGTGGCGCGTTTAGTCTTATTATGGCTCGATCTGTAAGAACGCCAACAACATCGTCGTCGTCGTCGCGATCATTATCGTGCGCGTCACCGTCGTCTTTACACTCGTTATTATCATTATCGTTCACATCTTCCTTATCCCGCCCCTCTTCCCGCAGTTCACTAGCCACCGCCGCTCGTAACAATGCCGTTGTTTGTCGCGGTCTTTTTGCCACACTCGTTATACTGCTGCGCATATCAGCGCTAACGTTAGCGATGACAGATCATCTAACGGTGCAGACGACCAGTGGGCCGGTACGCGGTCGTTCGGTTACAGTACAGGGCCGTGATGTACACGTCTTTACCGGTATACCGTATGCCAAGCCACCGGTTGATGAATTACGCTTTCGCAAACCTGTACCTGCAGAACCGTGGCACGGTGTCCTAGATGCAACACGACTGCCAGCAACATGTGTACAGGAGAGGTAAGTTTAGAAAGATGTGTACTATTCAGATTTATTATATAAGTATTGTAGGTGGATATAAACATCTAAAATTCACACCAAAATGGACCTAAGATATATTTTATATATTAAAAAATCTCAGGGGGTTATTTATATTTGAATATCATCCTGCACACAACGTATTTTGGGAGTCCACAAAATTAAAATTTGGACGGGGCCGACTATATGATACCCTTCACCACTTTCGGTACCAATCTTAAATTTATGAAAAATTGAATGTCAATCATCGGGCAAAATATGTAAAAGATCTGTATATAAATGGACGTATTTGAATAACCGTGGCATCCATCTATGCTGCCACAGTGCCCTATCGAAAATTTATCTCGACACAAAATTTGACATGTATCAATCTGGGCCTAATTCAGTACGCTGTGCAAAATTTTCTCTTAATCGAACAAACATCGATATATTTGGGAGCTATATCTAAATCTGAACAGATTTCAACAAAACTTCGCATACATAAATTTGGACCTAATTCAGTACGCTGTGCTAAATTTTGTGCCAATCGGCCTAAATTTGACTCTTTGGTGCTTAATTTACATTAAATCGGACGAAACTATATGCGAGCTATATCTAAATCTGAACCAATTTCAACAAAATTTCGCATACATCAATAAGTGCCTAATCGAATACTCTGTGCACAATTTTGTCTCAATCGGACCAATATGGGCTGTATGGTGCTTCATTTACATAAATTATGACGAAACTATATATGACGACATCTGAACAAATTTCAACAAAACTTGGCATGTTTCAATCTAGACCTAATTCAGTACTCTGTGCAAAATTTTGTCTCAATGGGACAAATATTGGAAGTTTGGCGCACCATTCACATAAAATCGGTCGAAACTATATATGGGAGCTATATCTAAATCTCAACCGATTTCGACAAAACTTTCAATACATAAATTTTGACCTAATTCACTACGCTGCGCAAAATGTTTTCTCAATCGGCCACATTTTACTCTTTGGGGCTCCATTTACATAAAATCTTCTCAATCTGACAAATATTGGTGCTTCATTTACATAAAATCGGAAAAAACTATATATGGGAGCTATATCTAAATCTAAACCGATTTTCTCCAATTTCAATAGGGTTCGTCCTTGGGCAAAATAAGTGAAATGTGCCATTCGGTTCACGAACTTCTGCTGTTTTGAGCATTCGCGAATGTTCGTTTTCATTCGTGAGCGAATGTCAGAAAGAATTTCAATCATCAAACCTACGATCGTTATTGTGTGCTCTCGCTCGTTTCTTATATGTGTGTGCGAACATTCGTTTGGGGAATGCTCGTTTAGAATTTATCGCGATTCGTAAAATGAGTTCAAACGAAAAGAGCGTATTTTGAATCGTTCGCGGGCGAATTTTTGCGCACGCCGGTTATTGGCATACTTTGCAATACACAGGTTCGTCTGTTGAAATCAGGAAATTTTGGACAGGTTTTCCAACCGAATTGGTGGTAATTAAGTATTTTGGGTTCTCAAAGTATAGCACATCTCCATATTAACACCTTGCCGTTAAAAAGTCGTTTGCATTTGATTCTATACATTGTCTTAAATAATGTTTATATAAGTAACTAGCACGGCATGCTGGTGATAGTATCCTCCTACATTTGCTATGTTACAAATAACGTTGGCATCACATCCGTTGTTGTTTATCAGAAATAAACTTTAAATGGTTTAAGAGCCATACAATGCAATTGTCCCATATTTATCATTGCAGTCCAGCTCGGATACGACCTTAGAGGCGTTCAGGCATAATCCAGCGTCATACCGTTGTGCCATAGGTCCGTACCGTGCGGTTCCTCTCGTAATATGCAAGAATGCTGTCGCAACAACAAATTGTCATTAGTAGGGTAAAACTAACCGACGACGCGTCGTGACACAGGCGACGGTCTAAACCCAGCTCACGTTCCCTTGCATGGGTGAACAACCCAACGCTTGGTGAATGTTGATTTACAATGATAGGAAGAACCGACATCGAAGGATCAAAAAGCGACGTCGCTATGAACGCTTGGCTGCCAAAAGCTATCCCTGCGGCATCTTTTCTGACACCTCTTGTTAAAAACTCCTTAAATCGATAGGCCGAGCATTTGCTGTCCCTATGTGTACTGAACACCGAGATCAAGTCAGCATTTGCCCTTTTCCTCTATGTGTGGTTTCTGTCCGCATTGTGCTGGCCTTGGCATTTTAAGAGATGTACCGCCCCAGCCAAACTCCCTACCTGGCAATGTCCTTGAATTGGATCATACCGTAGTCATAAGGGTTATACAAAATTTCAAATATTGACAATAACACCGAAATGCCATCATCTCATCGAAATCTGTTTACAATCATATAACAAACTCTTAGTACTTTGATCAAGAAGCTTGCATCAAAACTCAATACCATAAGAAATTAGAAAGTACCATAGATATATGGAGGTAGTCGTGAAATTGTGTAATATCTGTTCGAAAAGTGCTGAATGGAACGAAATGTGAAACCTGTAGATATATGCTAAAATATATAATTGAAATTCTGATCCCTTTTAAATCTGTATAATCGAAGTAAAAGAGATTTCGGAAATTAGTGTTTATGTGTATGAAGAGTACTAAATGGTAATAAACTTAATATTGGATGTAGGAATAGAGGTGGAAGTCGGAATGTAGTACAAGAAATTATTCAGTATTTGTACTCCCTTCGGCATACGAAGTCAAAGACATAAAAGTATAAAGATAGGACAATTGATACGAAGCAATTTCCAACAGATGGCTTTTCCTCTGTTGTTACAATATCATGACAACAGAGAGAACAATATTAAACGTTTTTAATGCTATATCTTAAGCTTATAAAATGAAAATACATATTTTGAGTGCAGGTCTCTAATTTTATTTATATTTTATTCGCACATTTTCGCGTATTGGCGTTTTTATTCTTAACATGCCTCTGTTAACCTTTATTCCCCTGGATATTTTTTCATAAACTATTTTGCCAAAATGCATTTTGTCGAGTCTTTACGGTTTCTATGTCTTTGACGAAGTTGTGTGCACTTTGCAATTTTTTTTTCTTAGACAGGGATACGTTTTCATTAATCCTTGTTCCTGTATTAACTGGATTCCAATTAAACTTCTTCAGTATTTCTAAGGACTTTCGACCGCTCTATTTTCGGTATTTTTAAGTTGTTTTAGAATAAATAAATTATAGAGAAATATTCATATGACTCCATGCTTTGTCATGGAATCCATATCGGAAATTACAAAATTCCTTTATAATTCCATAAAAAAAAATTGAAAAATTTTTTCGCAAGCACATTCATGATTTTTGGTACATAGGTTAAGGAAAATATGTTGATTCAAAATCTATTCGCGTTCACAGATTCGGATGCTGCGCACAAAAGTTGTAGCGGTTGTAAATCTTGTACTTCAAATATAAAATAAATAAATTTCTATTTGTTGTAATTCGCGAATTTCTTCACAAATGATTAAACACATTTGTTTTCTTTGCATATTAGTCAAATCACATTGAAATACGGTTTAATATTCGCGAAAAACAAATAAAAGCATGAAAATATCTGAAAATAAAATAAATTAATTTTTGAATTGCCACAAAATGTTTTTTTTTTTAATTTTTGATTTTATTGGTATGGTTAAGATAATACGGTTTAGTCCAGATCTTCTACAACACGTGACGATTTTTTCTACAAATTCTTTTAGATGATTGTTAAATATCGGTAGATTCCTCTGTTAAGAGTTTTGACTTTAAAAATGACCAAATATATTGCAGTTACAGTATATGAAAATGATCAACATTAAAAAGCATACAGTTCGGGTATTCGTTGAAATCAGTTGATGCGCATGCGGTTTTCGTATAAACCAAATCAATATCTTCCAATAATTATGCATTTTTCGAGATTTCATTAAGCGGCCAAAGTGTGCCGCTCGATGCACTTTACTATGCAAAAACCCTAAAAATGACTAAAAATGGCGCAACGTGCATACGATTTTTATGCGCATCCGATTTCATTAATCTCATGAAAATACACAAAAGGACACCTATTTTAAAAGGATCGGTTAAGAACCGCGGATGTGCCTCCACAATCGATTTTGGATAAAATACGCATATTATTTGCGTATCGATATATTTTTGACCTATTTTCACACAGATTCGCGAATATGATAACACAAGAATGAATGTATGTGAAATCAATTCGAAGAAAAACGCGATTATATACGCGAATTTGTCAATATAAGTTTTTGCAGTTTTTCCCACATTCAAGGTACCTATATCCACCGTTTTATTGGGCGGAATTGAACATGGCTGGGCTCATTAGATCCGGCACGTAAAAAAACTAAAATCACGCGGGGTTCCACGAAATTTGAATGGACTTTCTTAATTTTAGACTCAAAAAATATGTTTTTTATAAAAATTTACGCACTAAATTTTCTTTGGAACCCATTTGCAAAGAAGCTACAGTGAGCACATTCATGAGATATACACTAAACGAAGCAAAATCACGAGTTCTACAATCCTATAATTACTTCAGTCCATTATCTGGATGCGCGTCCTAATTATAAGAAAAATTAAAAAAACACCGAAAATCCGGCATCGAAATGTCAGCATCCATTTTGGGTGGATGCAGTGATTTTATCGAAAAATAATACATTAGAACCATATTGTCCATGCAACTTAGTCACTGATCACATGTGCTTGCGTGGTGTAGATTAGCCACAAATCAGGAAGGAACACAAAAAACTCGTTGGCTTCAACCCTTTTTTATGCATTTTTCTACATTACCATCATCACAGCTTCCACGCAACTTATTATTTATTACCAATGTTTTAAGATTTTGACAAGAACACTTCATTTTATAGAAATGAATTTAAATTATATGCAATATGTTCATATTTCGCGAGTTATAACCTTGCAAACCTCAGTTTCAAGGAATTTAAAAGATTTTTGTAATTTCCCATATAAAGGTCTATCGGAGCATAAACAACTTGTTCAAATATGCTCAAAGCATAAGCAACTTGTTAGTAGCAGACAATTTATAACAACTTCCCACAGAATGGCCGCGACCAATTACAATAATTTAAAATGTACTGATAGAAATTATAGAAATGAATGACTTTTTTACTAGATTTTTGGTATATTATTCACCAGCCTATATATATCCAAGGTCATAATATGGAATAACTTCGCCAGTATAGAATTCAAATTGAAGGGAATTCTCCTTTTCTCCCCTATTTATTTATTTTTTTTTTTTTTTTTTGAAGTACTTCACGGCTTTCCATGGGTTCTCCCCCATGCCAAATAATAATTTTCAAAATGTGCATTTAGCATTGCAAATTATTGCCCAGCGTAGATTCCACTACACCTGAAACGAAGGCGATGCCACTATTAGGAATTATGTTCTTAGTTGTTGATGATGATGATATTTTTTTCTTCTTCTTCTCCATCTTCTACACAGTTTGTGATGCTCCTGGGCCGTAGTACTTAGCGATGGCGCAGTATATAAACGTTTTGTGTGTCATAGTTTAGCAGCTCATAAATATTTAATACTTTGTAGTTTAGTTTAACCTAGTTTTTTTAGCCCCTCTTCTTTCGTGAAAAACACAACAACATGGTGTCCCCTATGGCAATACATATACCCAATTCAGTTTTTTTATTTTATTTTTTTTTTTTTTTTTTTTTTGTTAACCATTCGTAGTGCCTCTCAAAAAAGTTTATGTGCTGTTAATATCCTTCTCGTTGCTGGCGTTTCACATAAACTCGCGTTCTTTTCCATTTCGCTGTTGTTTATATATTTACCAGGCAAGAGGTGTATTGAGAGCATTTATTTTTTTTTTTCTTGTTTGTTTTGTTTATAAACATCCTCGTGGCCGTTGTTGTTTTTGGCATCAATTTGGCTTTTTATTGTGACGTCAATGAAATGACGTCATACTGCATTTGTTCGTCGATTCGCCGAAGAATTCCCATTGTCTACAACTCGTAGTTATTCGTAGTTTTTGTCGGTTCATCTGAAATCGGCATTTTGCCAAATTGATTTAAGTTCATAACTGGGTTACGTAAAGAGAGATTGTTGGCCTTATGAATCCCCATTTGCTGTTTGCCTTTCATTCAACAAATATCATTCGAATTCGTTATGGCAAATTGTGGTCGATTCTGGCCAACATTCAAATGTGAGAAACGTTTGTTCTTCACTCGTTCACAAGCGATTGCAATTGTTTGGGTAGAGCCTGAGGCTTGGGCGATGTTGCGGGGTGATGGTGTGGTTATGTGATTCAGTTGATGCAAATACCAACTGGAAGATTAGATTGTCACATTTCGTTGTTTCTAATAATGACTTAAGGGGGGCTTTCAACCATACACATCAGTGTGATGGTATGTGACTTTAATGAGTCCTCAGGAATTGTGGAAAAGTTATTGTTCAAATAAGGAGGACTTAATAGTGCTTTTGGAAATTTATGATGTGAACGGTAGAGAATAATAGGTAAGAATTACAACATTTTATTATATCCTCTATCATAAAATGAAGTGTATATTTAACTTGTCATTCCGTTATATATTACGTATATATATTTTCGATCGGAGTAAAAATGTTATTGTCGATTTCGCCATGTCCGTCTGTAGGAATATTTAATATAGATCATTTGCATGGAGGGTATATAAATTTTGTCATTCCGTTTGTAACTCATCGACACTATAAAGTATATATATTCTTGATCGGGGTAAAATTCTAAGACGATCTAGCCATGTCCTTCCGTCTGTTGTAATCACGTTATCTTCTGAAGGAATTGAGATAGGGTGCTGAAGTTTCGCATTGGTTTGTCTTTTGTCTGCAGGCAGGTCAAAATCGAATATGGGATATATCGGTCCACGTTCAGGCATAGCTCACCCAATTTTCGTTATTTTGGGGTTCTTGAGCGCGTTCTTTAACGAAATAGCTACAATTTGGTAAAAAATCTCCCTACCAAAAAATATTAATATTCGCCCCTTTTTTGGGGTAGTCCCCATATAACCCCCTTTTTATATTAAAATAGTTATCTGATTTGTTCCGCGTTTTGCGAACGTAAGGTTCGATAATGAACTATAGCCCGCTTTTAGGCCTAGCCGTAGCCCCTGGGAGGTACCAAAAGGAGTGGACTGTTTTAAACCAATCAAATTGACTTCAATTATTTATTAGGAGTTCACATTGGATCCCTAGTTGATTACTAACTTCCTACCAAACATGAATATCGATATCTCCCACATAAGGGACCCTAAGATATTTGCAGGATTCCAGATGTGTGTGGTCCCAGACTAATTTTCAAATCTAATTGTCGGTGGTTTGGTAATTTGATTTCTCTTGGCAGTAATTTATCATAGTTCAACCCTCACATAAATGTGATTTTGGGGAATATTTGATGTCCACGTCAGTTCGTAGACATTATAATGTCGTCCAGAACTAATATCCACCAGTAGATGCGCCCGATTTCATCAATATTATTCAACAATAATAGGAACATGCATAAAATGTTAATTGTCGTTCATTTAAATTTGTAGTTCATTTCATCAAGAAACGTAGCAGATTTGTCTGCATACATATAATAATTTAAATACCGCCAGGATAAGATGTTTCTATTGATAAAATTAGTTATATGTCCTACGGTGGATGAAGTGGTTCTTTTATATATTTGAAAGTAGGTCCGCCTTCTTTTTTATTTTATTTAGGGACTTCTACATAGGAAAATTCATATAATTTGATTTGTCGTCCATTTAAATTTGTAGTTAACTTCTTCCAGAAAGGTTCGAGACGGAGCCCTATAGTTCGCCTTCGAAACGTAGCAGATTTGTCCGCATACATCTAAGAATTTTAATACCCACAGGATGTGATATTTCTATTGATATAGGTAAAACCATCGGCGGATGATAATGGCCCTTTATCTATAGAACTAGGTCCGTATTCATATATTATTTTGGTTATTTTATATAAGATGTTGTCCTTCGTTAGAAGGAGAAATATACTTCGGTAGGTTTATTAAGACCCTTTAATAGGAGGAAAGATAAAATCAATTCTTTTGCAGATAAAAAGTTAATTTTTATATCGTAGGATGTGGTTCCATATGTGGAATTCAAAGATCTTCTATAGGGGAGAAGTGTTCGAAGCGGAGCCCTATGGTTCGCCTTCGAAACATAGCAGATTTGTCCGCATACATCTAAGAATTTTAATACCCCCAGGATGAGATGTTTCTATTGATATAACTAAGTCCATCGGCGGATTGTAGTGGCCCTTTTATATATATAAGTAGGTCCGTCTTCATATGTTTTTTTTTGTTATTTTATATAGAGGGTTGTCATTCTTTATACGGAGAAATATACTTCGGTAGATTGATTAAGACCTTTTAGTAGGAGGAATGATAAAATTAATTCCTTTGCGGATAAAAGATAAAAAAGATAAACGTTAATTTTTATATCGAAGAATGTCGTTCTTCAAAGATCTTCTTCTATAGGGGAGAGGAGGTCTTGTATATATTGATATAACCTGTTATTAACAGCAAATAGTTCCTATAACACAGTGCGTATGTGGATTACATTAGGAGTAATTCAAAGATGGAAATCGGATTATAGAAGCATATCCTTTGTAGATTAATGAAGATAATTTTATAGGTGGAAGAAAAACCTTCTATGTAGGGGAGACTGGGGCACCTTCGGCATCGGGGCACCTTCGGCAATCGCGTTTTCGATATGAAGTTCTCACCGTACATCACTAGTTTCGATACATAGGTATCGAATATCGAAATAAATAACTGACACAAAGTTTGAAATTTCTAGTTAATAAGCTTATTTAGATACATGGGTTTTTGTATTTTTATAGATGTTTCTGTAATATTTCAATTCCATTTCGTAAGTATTTCGTGTATAAAACTTTTAAAATTTTTAAGACAATATTATTAAAAAGTGGTTAACTACGATGTGTATTATTATAAAAATATTTAAAAATATAATCTTTTTACAAATCTGATCGAAAAAAATGAAAAAAACTATAAAAAGTACATTCGGGGTACATTCGGCATTTCAAAGTGGGGCACATTCGGCCATATACAGATTGTGCAATATTATTTCCGTAAAAGGTTTTTGAGTTTGTTTTTAAAACTAATCCTTTAATATGGTTCGAAATTGCATATATAAGATCAAACGTGCTTGTATTGACGAAAATGCGATAGAAAACCCCTATTTCTGATGGTGTGTGCGACCTTGAGATGTAAACGTCCGCCACTCGAAAATAAAGCCATATAATTCAAACATTGTGTGGCGTATTAAAACCTAATAGAGCCTTTAGAGGATCAGAATTTCAACCAGACTTATAGCGATGACAATTACCCGGCTATGACTATGGTGCCGAATGTGCCCCATCAAATGCCGAAGCTACCCCGGGTTGGGGCACATTCGGCGAATTTGACTTTTTTTACAAAACTGTAAAATTTTTTAACTAATACTATTTTTTTATATCTTTTTGGTACTATTTTTTATAATTAAGTGTCAGAGGACAAAAATCAGCCATAAAGTTGTTATATATGTTGAATAAGTACTGAGATATAGAGCTCTAAAAAAAAAGTGCCGAAGGTGCCCCAGTCTCCCCTACGTAAAGAGGTCCTTCTAGATCTATATAGATCGTAGAATGTACATCCATTGTGGTCCTGATCGGACCTATTATTGACAGCAAATAATTCCAGGAGTGCAGTTCATTTAAAGTTCGAAAATGCTTTATATCAGTCCTTATATTTTTCTATGAAATTTCACGCAAAAGGTCAAGTGATAGAATATTCATGATACTACTGAAAAATTTATGAACATTTTGGGATATACAGTGACCACAAGAAACATGATTTATTACAAATTTCATTTCGTTCGCAACACCTTAAATTTTTCGTCGTCTGAATAAAATTCCTTGAAGGTTTAGAAATGCATGTGTGGAGATCACGAGAGATTCGATCGCCAAAAGTTGTTCATACATTGCTTCTTCTATTATGTTTTTTGGTATTTAATATATAACAGAAACTTATTAATATAGGACTAAGTTATGTCATGCCCCGCCATAAAGGCCCCGCACAATTTGGTTTTATTTGTTTCGTGAAGGTTTTATGTTTCATTTCCCAGCTAACTTTTTACACACAATGAAAAGTTAGGTTACAAATATATTTTCTGAAAAAAGTCAATGTATTTACATATTTTGACATAGTCTAATAAAATTTTCGGTATTTGACATTGATCCGTTTCGTTTCCGAGGAATGAATTTTAATTTCTTAAAATTAAAGGAAACTCTAGACAATTTCCATTTTTTTTTATTTGAAAATTTCCCTTTTTGGAAAATTCCGTAAACAAATATTGGTAGAATTGGTCAACTAGACTCCTTTAAATACTATCTTTGATGGTCCGTGATTATTTTCCTACAGCAGATCTCACTAAATCCACAAAGACTCATAATTTCGTATAGTATTTTGTTTTGTTACGTTGTATATGTGTGTCTAAAAGTCAAACTTAACCTTTGACATTCATTTTTGAAATTGTACCTCAGGTTTTTTAGACTCTTTCATACTTTAAAATTGACAGAAATAAATTATAGCTTGGGAACATTGTCAGTTGTAGGAAAAATGGGTTACTGTTGCATTAGTTTATTTTTTCTTATTTCTTAATAGCACTCTAAATACTTGAAAACTATTTGCAAAAGTTTCATAACAATAATATAGACGAAAGCAATTTAATTGAAAATTTCAATCAATTTTAATATCGATTAAACGTCTAAAAATTTCGTATGTAATGTTTTAAAGAATGTTACATATCTATTTTCAAGAGTTCATTAAAAAATTCTAAGTAATCAGCTATGAAACACAACATCCAAGAAAAATTCAGTTTTAATGCTGACAATAAATTAGATAGCAAAGAAATGAAAGGTCGACCATCATCCAATAAAATCGGAATTTGTGATTTTCAATGTCGTTTTAAAAGTCCGATTCATGGTATCAAAATGTCTAAACTTTAACCCATGCGTTTTGGGACCATTCAAATATTTGAAATGAGCGCATACTTAATTTCGAAACGTGGACGTATATTGAATAATGTATTTTTTTCTGCGAATCGTGAAAATGTGGCGGAAACCGATAATTTTGATTTTTAATACCAAACACCCCAGAAGTAATAGAAGTATTAAATTATAGTAAGATCCGCCGTAATTTTCACAAACAGGCGGACATTGCTAGACCTAAATAGAGTTTTAAACTGTTCAAGAAAATCGGCATATATTGCGAAGTTTTAAAAATCGAAATGATACATTTAATATAATAATTATAAAATTATGGTGGTCGGCGAATCCGACTGTTCTTCATAATGTAGAATTATTATTCTGAACACTGATCGGTAAAAGTAGAAAAGGGCAATGAAAACATACGAATATTGATTACAGGTATATGAGAACCCTTTCTAATATCGTATGTTTGGAGGTCAAGGCAATAAGAAAGGAAATAGAATCACGAAATGCTATAAAAAGGTTAATTTTTATATCGAATGATATAGGGGAGAGCAGGTCCTGTTATGCATTGATATAAATAGAATACAGTACATATGTGGGTTATATGAGTAGAAATTCAAAGTTGGAAGACGGATTACAGAAGCATATGCTTCTATAGATTAATGGCGATAATTTTATAGGTGGAAGAAAGACCTTATATATATTTATGTATATAGTTCTATTGAGAAATCTTATAGATATATTGGAAGGTCCTGCTTTTGTTCGAAGCAAATTCTGCCATTGTGGTCCTGCTAGCTCCATGAATGTACTGTATTGCAGGTAATGAGAGACTCATGGGCATTTAAAGTTCGAATATGGGTCATATTAGTCCATATAGTTTTTCAATCACCATATATCATTATTGCCCGATATATATGTTAGACATTTTTTCTGAGCAGCGAAATTTTGTGAGTGATAGAATATTCCTTATAATACTGAATCATTTTTTGAATATTTTGGGAAATGTTATACATTTTTTTTTTTTGATTTGAAATTAACCTGCAAACAAGGATATAAAGCTTTTGCTTCCTGAAAATAAGAGCTACCACAAAAAAACATGATATTTGGAAAACTCATCCTTCGGACCTCCGAGGGCTTTCCAAAAAATAATCAGAAATATAACAATATTTTTCCATACAGGGTGAGATAAAAAAACTGCAACAAAGTCAAACGCCATAATTTTAAAATTTGTTTTAATTTTATTGAATGAAAGTTAAAAATGTCGGAAATAGCATCAAATTTTAGAACAAGATTAGTGGCCTTCAAACGGCCACTGAAAACCTCACACGCTGCCTGAATATTGCCCTACGGTATTTTGACTCATTCCCGGCGAAGCGCTTGCTTGAGGTGATCGACACTTTCGTATTTTTTAGTGCCAACATTGCTTTCCAAAATACTCCAGACACAATAGTCCAACGGATTGGTATCCGGAGATTTTGGTGGCCATTGTGCGCTAGAAATGAAGCGAGGAACCTCATTTTGTAACCATTCGTGCTGAGTGCGATGGTGCTGTTGTAATATCCAAAGTCTGCGGCCAAAATGTTTGCGTGCCCAAGGCTTTAATACACCCTCCAGAATATTTTCGCGATAATATTCGGCATTTATTCTGATGCCACGGTCGATTAATACGAACGGAGAGCGATCATCGGCTGTTATGGCGGTCCACATCATCCGAAGGTGCACATTTTCAGCTGACTTTTTTGGCAAATAAACATGATCATTTTGTTTCTTTGTTTACAAACTGCTGGACAACAAATGTTTTCTCATCGGAGAAAACTAAATTCGACAGTTTACCACTTTCGGACAAGCGAAGCTACTCTTTAGCTCTTTTGAGCTACTACTTTAGCTCTTACCCTTGCTTTGGAAGTTATTGCACTTTTTGGAAATTCAATGGCTTTACGCCGAGCTCCTTTTTCCATATTTACCGAATAGAATATTGCAATATGTTCAGCTCACGAGCCATTTTTCGGCCACAGTGACGCGGGTTTCGATCAAGTCCCTTCTTTATTTTTCGAACCATTTCTGCTGATATTGCTGTTTTCTTCCGTCCGCTTCCTTGACATCGGGCTACGCTACCAGTATCACGGCAACCAGCTATGGTACGAGACACAAACGATTTATTCACATTTAAATGCTGGAGTGCTCTAACGATAGCCACTTGTGGTTTTTCAGCCAAATATAAAGAAATCACACTATCACGCTTGATTTCCATCACGAATAACTTTTTTTTTTTTTGGAAAATCCTCACCAAAATGGTCACCAAAATGCTGCTGAACAATATAATGATGGTCACTGAAATAATTTTAACATCTGTCGGACGAGTGGCTTAGAAATGACAGCAGTCTGAATTTGGTTGCAGTTTTTCATTTCACCCTGTATATGTATATGCCATCTTCATATGTATGTATGTGCCTTTATACGTTTATTATAAATGTGGTCAATTGCAGCTAATTACGATTGTTCCTGTGGTGAAAAATATAAACTCAATTATTGTTGTTATTTTTATCCACATTGCTAACAACTTTAAAGTGCTGTACAATATTCGGCACGGTACAGCGATATCAGATAACTATTTTAATATAAAAAGGAGGTTGTATGGGGATTACACCTAAAAGTGGGCGAATATTACAACTACCAACTTACAGCGAATTCGGTGGAAAATTGCGCTCAAGAACTCCAAAAATACCGAGAGGGTATTACTTATTTGGGAGCTACCCGAATGGACCTATATTTAATATTTTTTGTGTAGAGACTTGCTACCGCATTTACAACTCAAAGTACAAAATTACAGCAAACTCAGTCGAAAAATACACTCAAAACCCACAAAATACTGAAAATTGGGGGTACTGCTGTATAGGGGCACTGCTGTATGGGGGCTACCAGAAAATGTGGACCTATATTTATAATTTTTAGAGGGGAAATTTGGTACCCAATAAGAACCCAATATACCAAATGCCAGCGAATTCAGTTGAAAAACGCCCATATATGGGTACCCCCAACATAGTTGAACATGACTAGCCTGCAGACAAAGGGCGACTCTAATATAGAATTTTACGCTGATATATAGAGTCGGAAATTATTATTGAGTTAAAACGTCAAAGTAAAAGTAAAGCCTACAAAATGAAGATTACGACCCTTTTGTATTGTTTTTCAAAACTTTTTCTGCATCTACTTTGAAATTATGGTGGCATTTTAAAGGTCGATTTTGAGTGTTCTTTGATTTTTTTTCTTTTTTGTTGTAGTCTCGAATTTGAGTATTTTAATATATATATATATATATATATATATATATATATCATTTGATTTATATGGGTACTCGCGATCGGTAAGCTGTTTACGTTCCTGATAAAATAAAATCTTCTTCGAGAAATCCATCTACCAGAACGGAGGGAACTGGTTGGCCAAAAACACGAATTTTGCAAAAAAAAAAAAAAACAGCTTTCGAAAAATCGCGGATTTATTTGCATTTTTTGTTGATCATTTCCGTTTCAATAAATGATATGATATGGATTTTGAACTTTTCCGAAAACTTCAGCCGAAAGAGTGATGTACCCAATTTATCTCAAAACCAGTGAGCGGAGCAGTATAGACGGACGGGGCCGACCATATGATACCCTACACAACATCCACGGAAAACTAACTTTCTTTGAATCTATATAATGAGCTTGGGCAAATTTCGCGATATTTGAACCATCTAGACCAACTAGAGGCCGACAATTATAACAAATGTTCAGTACAGCCCTTCTAATTACTTGTCCAGATTATCTTCCCTTGTGTTGTGATCTTCTTATTTCCATTGGAGCCTATAGATCGACTCGAAAAAACACAAAAAATTAAGTTTTCGGTCCACTTCATCACCATACAATTATATGATCGTCACCGAAAATTGTAGGCGTTATCCTTGGCCATAACTGGAACTTCATTTTTTTTTGTCATTTTTCACACAAAAGTCAGGGTACATTTGACCCGCTAAATATTGACCGATCCTTATCAAAACAGACATGCTTATTCTTTTGGCCGACCCCCTTCTCTATGTAAAAATTCGCGATGATTGGGTCATAATTGCGACCTCTAGAGCGACCAGAAAAACCGACAAAAATTAAGAATTTGGTCCATTTCATCCCCTAGATATAAACTGATCTTTACCAAAAACAATAGGGGTCTTCATTGACCAGAACCCATCGTACATGCAAAATTTCGTGAAGATTGTTCCATAACTGTGGCCTGTATCGTCTTTACAAAATATAATGGACAGACGGACGGACGGACGGACACACATGTCTAGATCGACTCAGCTAGTCGAAATATGACGATCGGTATACTTAAAGGTGGGTCTAGGACCAATATTTCACGGCGTTACAAACTCTTGGGGCTGCACGAAGCTATAATACGGTAACCCCATTATTCGGTATTTTTAGTTGAGTTCTGGACATTGTTTAACATAATTTTCTGTAATTGGGCACTTTGAGTTCCCATTGGATGGCAAATCTACCCAACAAAATCTACCTACTTTTTTGGATAGCCCTCATTTATTAGTATAATTCCGTATTGTCTACTCCAATACATTTCTTTCCCTGCAAAGATTGGCCATACCATCGTTAGAACACACACATATCAGTTTAAGGGCAACTGAATAACTGAGCCTCATTTAAATGATTGGAATTGATTATTCGGGTGGGGTATTTTTTTTATTGAGTGAGTGTGAGTGAACTGATAACATAACAACGCAGGACATTTGACCGTCCAACCACACGGACATCGGGGTGTCATGTTAGCCAACACCTACACACACAACATTTGAGAAGGGGATGACATTTGCAATAATTCAATTATAAATAATTAATGTTCATGTTATTTGTTGTAAATATCAGACACAAGGGCTGGAAGAAGAGAGTAGGGAAATAATACACACTAAAGGTGGAGTGGACATAATCATACACGGAATGGAGTGGCAAATAATTCCAAACACTTATTTTTTCTCTCTATAATGGTTGTTGCCAATGTTATTATTCTAGTTTAGAATGCAAATATAATCGATTTCAAATTTAGCTCAATTATTAATTCCATATTTTCCTTTACCTTCGTCATATTTCCGCTATGCAGGTATGAATACTTCCCTGGCTTTTCCGGTGAAGAGATATGGAATCCTAACACAAATGTATCTGAAGATTGTTTGTTTATGAATATCTTGGGCTCCAGCGAAGGCAAGATTACGACATGGCCGTGGAACCAATGGTGGTGGTGAGGTGGGTACTCGTCATAAACACAATCAAATCATGCGCAAAACCAATAATGTATTTTCATTGTTTTTGAACTCCATTTCATTAGCATTCATCTAAAACCGATCAGGATCATTTAATACATAGTGCAACGCCACAGAATACCACAAACGGTTTGCCTATATTAATATGGATTTATGGCGGTGGTTTTATGACCGGTTCAGCCACCTTGGACATTTACAACGCTGAGATAATGTCGGCCGTGGGCAATGTGATCGTAGCCTCGTTTCAGTATCGTGTCGGAGCATTTGGTTTTCTACATCTTTCACCGGTTATGCCAGGTTTTGAAGAAGAAGCACCGGGTAATGTTGGCCTCTGGGATCAAGCATTGGCCTTGCGTTGGCTAAAGGAGAACGCCCGGGCATTTGGCGGTAATCCTGAATGGATGACGCTGTTTGGTGAATCGGCTGGTTCGAGTTCCGTTAATGCTCAACTAATGTCACCGGTAACACGTGGCTTGGTCAAGCGTGGCATGATGCAATCGGGTACCATGAATGCACCATGGAGCCATATGACATCGGAAAAGGCGGTGGAAATTGGTAAAGCTTTGGTAAATGACTGTAACTGTAATGCTTCATTGTTACCGGTAAGTGTTGATGTCAGCGATTACAATTTGAAAATTTGCATTACTAAAATAATTTTTGATTTTATTGTCTTTATTGTGCTCAGGAAAATCCTCAAGCTGTCATGGCGTGCATGCGACAAGTTGATGCGAAAACAATTTCCGTACAACAATGGAATTCCTATTCAGGAATTTTAAGTTTTCCCTCTGCCCCAACCATTGATGGAGCATTTTTACCAGCTGATCCAATGACATTACTAAAATCTGCTGATCTTACCGGTTATGATATTCTAATTGGAAATGTCAAAGATGAAGGTAAGTGAACGGCATTTTGGTCATATATATTATTTAAAAAAATCAAACATAAGTTTCTGAGGTAAAAAATTAAACCTCCGTTTCTGAAATATCTTTTTTCTTATAGAAAAAAATATCAAACCTCACTTTCCGATATATTTTTCTACAAAAAACCAGTAAGGAAAGTAGTAAAGTCGGACCGGGCCGACTATATGATACCCTTCACCACTTTGGGTATACTCAACATGTGTGTCCAAACAGACGTCGAAGGAATACTAATTTCAGTACGTTGTGCCAATCAATTTACATTAAATAGGAGCTATAACTAAATCTGAACCGATTTTAACGAAACTTAGCTCACATCATTCTCGACCTAATTCAGTACCATATGCCAAATTCCGTGCAAATTGAAAGATATATAGGGACTTTGGTGCCCCATTTACCTCAAATCGGACGAAAACATATATGTGATCTATATCTAAATCAGACCCAATTTTTTCGAAACTTGACACACATCATTCAAGACTCAGTTCAATACCCTATGCAAAATTTCGTGCAAATGGAAAGATATATAAGGACTTTGGTGCACCATTTACATAAAATCGGACGAAAACATATATGTGAGCTATATCTAAATCTGACCCAATTTTTTCGAAACTTGACACACATTATTCAAGACTCAATTCAATACCCTATGCAAAACTTCGTGCAAATCGTAAGATATATAAAGACTTTTGTGCACCATTTACATAAAATCGGACGAATATATATATGGGAGCTATATCTTTATCTGGACCGATTTTCACGAAACTTAGCACACATCATTATCAACCTAATTCATGCTAAATTTCGTGGAAATCGGAAGATATATAGGGACTTTGGTGCATCATTTACCATAAATCGGACGAATATATATATAGGAGCTATATCTTTATCTGGACCGATTTTCACGAAACTTTGCACACATCATTTTCGACCTAATTCATACTAAATTTCGTGCAAATCGAATGATGTATAGGGGCTTTGGTGCACCATTTACATAAAATCGGACGAAACTATATATGGGAGCAGTATCTAAATTTGAACCGATTTTCTCGAAACTTAACATACGTCATTCAAGACTCAATTCAGTACACTATACAAAATTTCGTTCAAATCGAAAGTTATATAGGGACTTTGGTGCACCTTTTTCATAAAATCGGATTAAATTATATATGGTAGCCATATCTAAATCTGAACCGATTTTATACGAAACTTAGCACACATCATTCTCGACCTAATTTAGCACCCTATGCCAAATTTAGTGTAAATCAGAAGACATATAGCGACATATATATATGGGAGCTATATCTAAATCTGACCCGATTTTTCGATAAATCCGATAAATTTCAATATGGCTTGGACCAAATAAGCGACTTGTGCCAAATTTCATCCAAATCGGATCATAAATGCGTACTTTGTTTACAATTTAACATCTACAGACGGACAGACGGACGGATGGACATGCATAACTCATAACTCGACTCAGAAAGTGTACCACAGTGTGGTGAAGGGTATAAAAATAAAGTCTCAGTTTCTGAGATATTTTATATAGAAAAAAATCAGAAGAAGCTGAGGAGCTTCTCAGAAATTGTTTTTGTTTAGAAAAAATTAAATCTCAGTTTCTTTCCATAGAAAAGAAATCAAACCTCAATTTCTGAGGTATTTTTTCTGTTGATTCCCTCATAAACAATATTTTTTCTAAGCACATAAATAATATTTTTACCGAGAGGCGTGAATTTTTTAAAATAATATTTTTTCCAAAACCAACAAGGCGTGTTTTTTTAAATGATTTTTTAGAAGACCGGATTTGGATTTTTAAATAATTTTTTTAGAAGACCGGAATTTTTTAAAATATTTTTTGAAGACCGGAATTTTTTTAAATAATTTTTTAGAAGACCAGAAAGGTTTGCATTTTTTGTAGAAAAAAATCAAACTTCGGTTTCTGAGGTATTTTTTCTTATTAAAAAACAAATCTCAGTCTCTGAGGTAGAACAAAATCAAATCTCCATCTCTGAGGAATGTTTTTTTCTCTGAAAATTTTTTGCTAAGAAATCCTTAGGAAATGCTGACTCTTTCCTCATTAGCTTCACATTACCATAAACTACCTTCCCCCAGTTATTTCTTTAAGTGTCTGACCCTTAACCTCTTTAAACAAAAGATGTAGATGAATAAAAATAAACCTAGCAAAACACTTGGCACAAACCTTAAGAATGAGGATATCTTTTGTTTGCCCACAGCCATAAATTGGCGTTGTTCTGCATTCCGAACAGACACACAGACTTGGGTAACCCAGAAGCGTAGATACATCTACAAGCAGTTTTTTATTATGTAAATATTTGTTTGTGTATGTGTTGGGTTCGTTGTTATCGTTGGTGTTGCTGTAGTTCTGGTTGTTGTAGACTGTGTTTCACTTTTCAAAATTGTCACGTAATTAATTAACATCAAAAGATGTCAAAAGTGAAACAGAGACCTTGTACATTATTTCCATAGTTGGAGAATGGAGAATTATGGAATGGAGCAATGAAAAAAAAGATGAATATCTTTTTTTCCCCATCTCAGTGTCTCGTTTGTTTGCGCTTGATGTAAAGCTTTTAGATTTTTCTGCATTGCGATAATAAAAAAAGAAGCAGAAACAGAAAAAAACATGAAAATAATAACAACAATGGACTATTTAATTATTTATAATTTTTTTTTTTTTTTTTTTTTGGGTGACAGATGCAAAAACAATTTACACACATATATACACGTAGAGCTACTTTAACAAAACTATTTCATTATCCTTAAGACGTGTGGGATTAATAAATATTAGCAGGAGAAATTTAATTTTGTGAGCGTGAAACTGATAGAGGACCTGAGTTTTAAACCGGTTATGCGGTTTTCCAATTTACAATTTTAAATAGAGGTTGGTAGATAGGTGAGCTTGGAATATATTTTAGGATCAATATAGAATTTTTTTGGCCTAGCTCTCATATAAAAGTTCCGCCAATTTCAGTTTTTTATTCGTGATCCTATGTACATTGTTCAAAACTCATTATTCATGTAATAAGGGCATAAATAAGGGCGGTTTCAGAGAATAAAATACCTATTAGCAGCACATTTTCAATTTTGGTACTTGTTTTGATGTATGCCCCAAGTATTTAAATACTTTGTAGGTATGGTATTTCTTTGTATGGTATTTCGAATTTCTCAGAGGATAAATAACCACCACCAGACGTTTTACAATCCATGTTGTGACTCATACTCTAGTAAAATATGCCGACTCAAAGACTCCCGGAGTCATTTACGAATCTATTAATCGATCCGATTTTCAATATTATAAATGTCCTATCCATAATCGACGTTGTTGTAATGTTTAATTTAGGGTTCTCTCCCTCTAACGAAGATTATATTATTAGGCACTCCATGTTATGAAAAGAAAAAAATATCTACATGCAGTGTACAGTACCTAAAAGTTGGTATTTTGGAGAGTATAGACACGTTTTCAATGAAATTCTGGGTCCTCTTACTTACTTAGCTGGCTTATGGCAAAACGGTTGTTTCATAAGCCGAGCTTAAAAAAGATTTCCAAGCGCGACGATCTTGTGCTCATCCAATCCAATTTCAAGGACCATTTTCCGAGATATTGTTTTCCACATGATCCTTCCATCGAATTCGTCCATTCTCACAAAACGGCCTAGCCAATGTCGACGTCCGAGGATAGATGGCGATATTCACCGTAGACGCAGATCGGTACATAGATATTTCGCAGAGTTTTCTCACAAACTAATATCAGGGTCATATAGAGTGTGAGTTTGGTCTGGCGAGTGGTTGAGTTGCTTACTCAGACCATAGTAGCATCTGTTGGCCAGCACTATTCTCCTTCTGATTTCAAAGCTGATGTTATTAGTTCTGTTTATGGCGGTATGGATCGTTCACTACCTCGAAGCTGTAGTTTTCAAGTTCCACAGTTGGTCCGAGTCTACTGGACGTCTTGCGCGATGATACCATCAACTTGATCTAATCGCTATTGTCACACGACAAACTGCCAGTCTCAGTTGTAAAGGGCTCCGAGAGGTCCTTTCCGACTTTAACTGCTGACCTTGTGCCAGTTAAAGCTATCCTGCATAGCCGTATTAATTTTGCAGAAATGGCGAACGCAGACATGGATTTAAATACCTCTTAACGGATAGAGCTGTCAAATGCAGCTTTATAGTCGACTAGGTGGAATAGGTGGATTGCGTCGATGTGTTGGGTTTGGGGTCTCTTCCAGTTGGCGCAGAGTGAAAATCTGATCAATGGTAGATTTACTGGTCTGAAGCCGCATTTGTATCATCCCTAGCACGCTGGATAGCACTTTATATGCGATGGGAAGGAGACTTATTCCTCTTAGTTGGCACCGTGTCTCCTTTTTGTGCACGGGACACATGATGCAAATTGTACTAATACACTGATGCATGCATAGCAAAATCTCACCACCAGTCTTGAATAGTTGGCTGATAAACCATCGGATTCTCCTGCTTTATTCTCTCACCCGATTATTTGATCTTGACCACTTTCCTGACCGCTAGGTGGTATACACTCTATACAGTAATCTCTTATTTATTCGTTGGTATCTTCTTCACCGCTACTATTTCATACCAGAGGCTTTTCAAAATACTCCCTCCAGATCATCAACACGCTGTCTGTATCTGTCACCAGGTTTCCTTCTTCGTCTCTACAAGAGGATGTGCCTACACCAAAGCTTTCGGTTTGGTGTTTTTTCGATGATAACATTTCCGGGATTTAATTCAATACCTGTCCCCACTATTCGATATTTTGAGGATTTCATATAAATTTGTTTTTAAGCTCCACGCTTCCTTTCGGGTATGTGCATGGTCCTAACCCAATCTGAGTGTTTAAGAGCTTGTCCTTTTTCCTTTTCTCCTCAAAGCCTTGATTTGTTTGTAGGTGTTTTTTTTTAATTCACCTCATGGTGGAGGGTATAAATTCTTTTTTTAACATAATCTGTTTTGTATAAGGTTGAAAATACAAAATATATCCTTTCTTAACCAAAATCTGTCCTTTCTCTCCTTACTACCCCACCTTAATTCGGTTTATTCGCCTACAACACAAATTCACATTTTTTGGTTAACCATATCTGCGTAACTTCAATAACAATATGACACATGACAACAGCAAAAACAACAACAGTAACAACACCATCACCTAAAGACATTACCTCGACAGTAAATCACCAACAAGAATTACATCAGAAAGGATGAAAACAAAAGGCATATTTACATATAAACACACACACATATATACATATATTCAAGAGATGTGTGTGCGTGTGAGAGTTTACACACACAGTGTGAGGTCAACCATGTAAACACGACGATAATAATCGTAATATTTAACTTTAACAACAACAACGACGATGGCTACGACGTAGCGCTATGGCATAACGATGCCCAAAGGCCAGCAAACACCTCAACTCATCACTCATCAAGGAGGAGGTGTACGTACGTACATACATTTTCAACGTGACCAAAGGTGACTGTAGTCAGTCGTGATATCTTATGGCTTAACAACATGTATTAAATTAACTACTACTATTGCAGTAAAGGGTGTGAGCTTTAATTTTGTAAACGGTTGACATGATTTTGTTGAAATCGTTTCAGATTTTGATATAGGTCTTATGTATATTTTCGTTCGGTTTTATGTAAATGGTGGTTACACGAAATTTGGCAGAGGGTATTTATTGATTATTGTGAATTCAAAGGTTACTCAATTAGGTCCATGTGTTTATATATAGGTCCCATACATAATTTGACTCGATTTCAGACAAATGGTACACCAAAGAATCCAAGTCTATCCTCTTGACATGCAATTTGTCATTGATTTCAGAATGGTATGTGTTTGGACTTTTTTCAATTGGTTCAAATATCTATCTAGATAGCACATTTAATTTTGCCCGATCCGATCCCAATGGTCCTCCAATGATTCTATGACCGTTCTATCTACAGGATATTGTAGATATTAACATGTCTTGCATGTACCCAAAGTGGTGAAGAATATCATATAGTCGGCCCCGTCCGACTTTTGAACTTTCCTTACTGGTTTGTTTATTTTTTTTTTAATTTGTGGACTATCATTGTCCATCCATGTGTGCGCATTATAATTCTCTAATTGACTTAGTGATTTGATCTACACTTCGCTTTTCTTAAAGTTTTCTTTGGTAAAACTCTTCCCACTGCAATTAAAAACAACCGAAGTTTGCCATGTCACATCATGAAAGACATAACAAAGTATGTATTTTGTTGTCGATTAAATCCCTAGGATGATTCTATGGACAATTTTAAGCAACTTTGGTGAAGGAACCATAGGTCCATCTCGATTTATGAGTCTCCCATTTACAAATCGGTTCCGCCGTTCTCAATTGATGAGTTACTATACCTTTTTACAGCATACCTTTAAATTGATTTCAATGAATTCTACTTCAATTTGATAAGTTATTATTTTTTTCGTTAGACTCCCACGCTCTTTTCACGAAAACAGATTATGTATAAATCGGTGTCGGAATACTTAACGTCGGCACACGTCAATTTCTTTTGAGAATTTTAATGATCACGAACATACACGTAATTAATTTTTATATGTAGAGAGATATCAATACATATTTCTATCACTCCTTTTTATTCACCTTTTACCCAAATGTAAGTCATTTTCGCTGTTGTCATATTGAATGAATACAAAGCTAGCACACGTTGCTAACTGAAATTGTAAACTTTTTGTACACGGCACGCTTGGATACATTTTCACCTAACGAACGCTAGTTATCCCTGTAACCATTCATTTATTCAGTCAGTCATCCATCCATTGTTACTGCAGTTCCTTTATTGTGTTTTTGGTGTTATTTTCCGCAATCAAAGGTCCTTAGGGCGAGTGCAACGTGAATAGAAAATGTGTCAAGGTCAACAGTTTTCTATATTACTGAATAACGATATAGGGTCTTTTGAAGTTGTTATAAGGCAAAAAAATAAAATTACCTGGAGGGAATTCTGTATATAACATTCTGCGATTCTATATTCTGAGCTTGGACAATATTTCGCGATCTTTGCACCCTTTTGACCGACTAGAGGTCAACGGCACCTCTCATTACACTGACATATTTTTCAGAATACTACACTGTTCAGTACAGCCCTTCTAATTACGTGTCCAGATTCCCTTCACCGTGGGTTATGTTGTGATGTTCGGCTTTCAAATCAACCTAGAGGTGGACTCTAAATACAGCAAATGTGTTCGGTCCACCTCATCCTAATATTATTATCTGATCATAACCAAAAATTAAAGGTGTTGTCCTTGACCATACCTAGATCCTTATGGACAATTTCAAGGCGATCACCGCTACTATATAATATCTCAGTACGTAAGCACCTGTACATATTAAGTGTAACTCCCACATATTGAGTACATACGACCATATAAATGGTATCAATTTTTGGTCCATTTCATCCCCTTTATATTAACCGATCTTTAACAAAAACAATAGGGGTCTTCATTGGCCAGAATCGGTCCTACATGCAAAATTTCGTGAAGATTGGTCCATAACTATTGCCTGTATCGTGTTTACAAAATATAATGGTCAGACGGACACACATGTCTTGATCGACTCAGCTAGTCGATATATGACGATCGGTATACTTAAAGGTGGGTCTACGACCAATATTTCGCGGCGTTACAAACTCTTGGGCTGCACAAAGCTATAATACCCTGACAACATAGTTGTGTAGGGTATAAAATACACGCCTTATAGTAGCCTTGAGAAAATCCACACCTATAAAAGCTTTGAAAAAATATTCTTTAAAAAATCCACGGCTTATATGAGCTGTGAAAAAATATTCTTTGAGAAAATATTTCTTAAACAAGTAAAAAAGTGTCAGTCGGTGCTGCCATCTTCGAACATAAATATATTTTAGAAGAAATATTAAGATCTAAAAGTTTGGATCAAATTGATTTGAGAGTTATCGTGCACACCAGCCAGACAGACAGATGGTTAAACGGACCAAGGACATGTGCAAATGACTCCAAATTTTCCGGAAAGGATTTGTTCCCAAAAAAAAAAAAAACAGTAAGGAATGTAGTAAAGTCGGACGGGGCCGACTATATGATACCCTTCACCACTATGGGTATATTAAACCGGACTATTATCATGAAATTGTATGAAACAAAATATGTGGTATTTATCAAATGTGAAACGACCAAGATTAATCGATAACATGTTATTTGTTGATCTACGGAACAAAAGTATGTAAAATCCTACTTCAAACAAATATCAATAGGTCATCCGTTGAGCTAGGTCTGTACTTCTAGAAAACCCACTAATGTTATTCTATGCTCAATTTTGTACGTTGTGAACAATTTGATGTAAATCTAACAAATATTAGGAGTTTGATGCACAATTCAACGACACAATGACTATATCCAAATATGAACCGATTTCAACGAAACTTGTCACAGGTTAGGTTATACTAATTTCAGTATGTTTTGTTCCTATCAGCCATATAGTGGTTCCTTGGTTCGTCAATTACTTAAAATCAATCTATAATATAAGGGAGCTATATCTAAATCTCAACTGATTTTCGCTAAACTTAGCACACATTATTCTGGATTAAATTCAAAACGCTATGCAACATAAGAACTTGGTACAGTATTTAGATTAAATTGGACGAAAATATATATATCTAGATCAGAATCGATTTTCACGAAACTTAGAACACATCATTCCTGCAGTACGTTATGCCAAATTTCGTGCAAATCGAAAGATATATGGGACTTTGGTGCACCATTTACATAAAATCGGACGAAACTATATATGGGAGCTATATCTAAATCTGGACCGATTTTCACGAAACATACCAGAAATCATTCTAGGCTCAATTCGGTACGTTATGCCAAATTTCGTGCCAATCGAAAGATATATAGGGACTTTGGTGCATAATTTA
>NW_026879747.1:0-28895 GCF_032173495.1 Musca vetustissima | reverse complement strand
TTATTCAGTACGCTACGCCAAATTTCGTGCAAATATATTTATTGGGACTTTGGTGCACCATTTACATTAAATCGGACGAAAATATATATGGGAGCTATATCTAAATCTGAACCGATTTTTCCCAATTTCAATAGGGTTCGTCCATGGGCCAAACAAATGAGCTGTGCCAAATCGATCTAGATTTGAATGTCCGTCCGTCCATTATAATTTGTAAACACAATACAGGCCACAGTTATGGACCAATCTGCACGAAATTTTGCATGTAGGATGGGTTCTGGCCAATGAAGACCCATATTGTTTTTGGTAAAATCGGTTAATACTTAGGGGATGGTCGCTCCAGAGGCCGCAATTATGGCCCAAACGTCGCGAAAGTTTACATGGAGAAGGAGATTGGGCCAAAGAATAAGCATGCCTGCTTTGACTTTTGTGTGAAAAATTACAACATTTTTATTCTGGAGCGTATATACTTGCTCCTGAAGGACATATACCCGAGAAGTTGATAGTATATCCAAGAGGAGTTGTTGACCTTCAAATTGTTACCAATTATATCGCTGTATGTACTCTGATGTGGGAGTTATACGTAATTAGGTGACTATGTGCATAGTATTACTATTAGTCCATTAGAGGAAATGTCGCGCTGATCGATTTAAAATTGTGCATGAATTTCCGATTATGGTCAAGGACGACGCCTATAGTTTTCGGTAAAGTTGAGATTTCATTCAGGGGGTGCAATGAACCGAAAACTTTAATTTTGGCAGATTTTCTATTCGCTCTAGAGGCAATAATTATATGCAGAACATCACATATTTTACAAGGTGAAGGGGATCTGACCAAATACTTAGAGGGGCTGTTTAGATGATGATGGATCAATTTTCCGAGGGTTAAATCAACCAAATGACAATTTTTTTTTTTATTAGTTTCTCTTTCGAGATGAGCTACATGATCGGAGTTGCAATGAAAAGGAAAGCCAGAGAGATACTACATTCCAACCACTATGCGACGCGTTTCGCCGTTGGTTAAGCGGCTCATCAGGCATATTGGGCAATGTGGCTTACAAATGTCTTTACTTGATAAGTTGTATTTATGTCGACTATTGTTGCGAAATTGCATATACGAATTAAATTCAACCGTGTCAAGGTTCGGTCATTTGGCATCACACCGGAACATTCCTTTTCAGAGCAGTTTTTTCTTGTAGTGACGGACTTTTTTCCATACAGACTACAATATTTTTGTTCAATGGTATGCAACTGCATATTGTGCAACCTTAGGAAGATAATGAGGTGGCTTTGAACGCTAAGGCGCCGGACACCAACAGATGCCATGGGAACCAGGGTTCAAATCCCAGACGGGCTCAAGCTGAATTTTTGAGTTTTGTTTTTATGCCTTTTAGGGCGAAGGATCATTCATGTAAATGTTTTTTAATAGTTTCTCTTTCGAGATGAGCTACATGATCGGAGTTGCAATGATTTTTTTGTTTTATGGTGTAAAAATTCACTTCACGAAAACAATTTTAGAAAATATGCCAGGCTTAAAAATTGGAGTTATTGATCTATTATCGGTAAAAAGGGTGCAAATATCACGAAATACTGTTCAGGCTCAGAATATAGAACCGCAGAAAGTTTGCTTTTCGTGGTAGTTGTGTAGGGTATCATATAGTCGGCCCGTCCGACTATACTGCTCCGTTCACTGGTTTTCCATTATAGTGGTTGTAGGAATCCAGATAATTGGAGGGAGTAAATACCTATTATTCTGCCACATTTTCGTTATTATTACGTTTTTAACCGACTCATCTCTCAGAAGTGGCTGTATCGTGAGATATCGGACTTCTGATATTGTAATATAGCCCTCCCATAAAATGTCCGCTTTAATTTTATGTTATGTTGAAGCTCCTTCCCCCAATTTTCCAAGCCGAGTGTCTGTAATAAACTGCAATAACGGATTCCCCCATATAGTGTTCCCAACCGTTTTAAGGAGCTATGAATGCACGTCACGTGGAAAATAATGACTCTTTTAATTGTTCGGTATTAATTTCTGGGTACCAATTGTGGACATTATTATAATTTTTAAACAAAAACAAAAAAACTATTCAAAAGAATACTTTTTTTGTAATTTTCATGAATGTCCCCTGCCTTTAAGATTTAATTTTGCTATCGTTAAATTTGAAATACATTTCAATTAATATTATTTAGTTTTTTTCGGTTTTTTTTCATGAAAATTGAAATTCTTTTGATAGTAACGTATTTTTTAAGCCGTTGACCCTCGGGCAATTATTTGGTATTGCATTGCTCCACATAGCACGGCGTAGAACACTCGTGTGTCGTTAGTGTGTGAATAACAAATATTTGAATGCCCGCGGCTAAAACAGAATAAAAAAATGAAATAAATAATGCAAAAAAACGACAACAGCAACGATGACGACGACATAAATCAAAAATTAAATAACAAAATCAGCATCCTCTTTCAATGTTCATGCTGGCATTCGGCCTGCCTGCGGCTATAAAAATGAATTCAATTTTGCACATATTTTGTTACAAATCAGAGCCAGAAGGGCAGGCGATGTGAAAAAAAGTAGAAAAAACTAAATAAAACATTTTTTATCAAACCAATGAAATAGAAATTTTAAACCGCAATAAAATCACGAACCAACGCTTACTGGTTGGTTGACTCATTGGGCAGCGTTGGTTCGTTCGTTCGTACGTTTGCTTATCCATTTGTTATGCAAAACTAGGCTACTGGCGGCGCCATTGCATCCAAATCATCAATCTGGGAATATCAGCATATTTCTATGCAAATATGCATCTTGGGTTGGTGCTGATGGTGTCACGGTCCTGACACATTTGCCGCTGCAGTGACCACCGTCGTCATCTCAGCCACCAACAGCCACTTGAAAATGGCAACAAACTGCGTCGTGTCGTATCGTATCGTTAAGGCATATTTTAGAAGCATGGCCATATCGACACACACACACACAGAATCTACAACAAATTTGCATTCTTATCTGATGTGACAGAAATGCCAAAGGATAATGGTATTTATTTAGCATTTAACATTTGCCATTTTATTGATTGCTCATATATGCAGTGAGAAGAGCGAGAGAGAGAGAGAGAGAGTGCGTGAAAGAGGCTAACATAGAGATTGGTAGTCATTGCATGATAGAAATATGCAAAACCACACACCACTCTGGCCAACTAGACCTGGTACTCTTACTACTGCAGCTCACAAATTCGCACACACATACATTAGTGCCCAGAGAATGTAAGGTGATTGTGGGTGAAAAAAAATTGCCACTTAGAGAATAAAAGGGTTATTAAGTGTATTTAGGGGAAATAAAATATTTCGTAAAATATTGGAAACTTAGCCTCCTTGAGAAGTATTCGTTAAAAATCCGCGTATGTGATGTTCACTGAAAAAAATATTCCTTACAAAATCTACGCTTGTGAACAAGCGAAAAAAACCATACATATGATAGACCAAGAAAATAAATTGTCGAGATCGGCATTAAAAATACCTAAAAATGATCGGAACTTTTTATGTTGGATATTTCAGGGTAAATTGTTGCCTGGAGAAAAAGGAAAAACCAAACTATAGATGGAAAAAGGAATCTGGTCTTGAATATACCGAAACTGATGGGGGACCGTTATGTAGTCTTTGTAAAAATGTTCCAAATGTAATATGTTTGAAAATATTGGAGCCAATACGGTTGAAAAACATGTGTGAAATCGACAAAATAATGAAAATTATGGATACGATGATATTGGGACTATATCGGCAAATCGAAGGATATAAAGGGACAATGGTGCACTATTTATCTAAAATCGGGCAAAAATATAGGGGAACCCTATTTAAATCTGAACCGATTTTCACGAAATTTAACACACGTCGTTCTGGACTTAATTCAGTACGCTATGCCAAATGTTGTGCGAATCGAAGGATATATAGGGACTTTGGTGCACTATTTACCTAAAATCGGACGATACGGGAGCTATATCCAAATCTGAACCGATTTTTCCCAATATCCAAGCTTTGCGTAGAGTGCTTCAAAAATATTCTTTAAAAGTCCCACGCCTTGAGAAGAGTCCTTCAAAAATATTCTTCAAAAGTTCCTCGCCTTGTGTAGGGTTCTTCAAAAATATTCTTCAAATGTTTCACGCCTTGTGTAGAGTCCTTCAAAAATATTCTTCAAATGTTCCACGGCTTGTGTAGAGTCCTTCAAAAATATTTTCACAAAATTTAACACACATCGTTCTAGACTTAATTCAGTACGCTATGCCAAATTTTGTGCAAATAGAAGAATATATAGGGATTTTGGTGCACCATTTACATGAAATCGCCTTGTTTGACCTTCAAAAATATATATTGTTTGGAGTCCTTCAAAAATATACCTAAATCTGAAAAATGTTCTTTAAAAAATCCACGATTTTTCCCAATTTTCCCGCATTGTGTAGAGTCCTCCAAAAATATTCTTTAGAAGTTCCTCGCTTTGTGTAGGGTCCTCCAAAAATATTCTTTAAAAGTTCCTCGCCTTGTGTAGGGTCCTCCAAAAATATTCTTTAAAAGTTCCACGCCTTGTGTAGAGTCCTTCAAAAATATTCTTTAAAAGTTCCACGCCTTGTGTAGAGTCCTTCAAAAATATTCTTTAAAAGTTCCTTGCCTTGTGTAAAGTCCTTAAAAATATTCTTTAAAAAATCCACGCCTTGTGTAGAGCCCTTCAAAAATATTCTTTAAAAAATCCACGCCTAGTATTGGTCCCTGGAAAATATTCTTTAAAAAATTCACACCTCATTCAATACCCCTTTTATCTCTTCATTGCATTTTCTATGAAATGACTAACAATGAAATGTCTTCTAAACTGTCGGTGGTTTGTCTCATCGGTTTGTGAGTGTGTGTGTATGTGTGGTGATGGTTTTGATTGATTGCTTCTGATTGATGGTTGTCTGTAATGGAATAATTCATTTATTCGATTGCATTTTAAATGAACATTCCTGTTGCATTGCATTTTTAAAGAAGGGAACAAAAACAACAACAACAAATTAGCAAAATAAATTGCATTTGCAGGGCAGCAGTAACAGCAGCTATTTACTAACCGGAAATGGAAATATACAATTAAGAATATTTTAATCTCATTGCATTTGTTGACGAATCCATACTAACAAAATGGCAACGAAATGCAATTAAAAATGGCATTGACAATAAACAGCCATATGCTGCAAGATTATTTATTATTAGAATTAAATTGTATATATTCAAGATGATTATGCTTGAGCTATTTTAGAAATATTTATATGGCTAGGGACAGAGTAACTTGACTCAGGGCCTTTGGCACATTCTTAAAACATTATTTTATAAATCAACATAACTTTTCAAATGAACAACATTCCTAAAGCCCTGATAACCTAACGTTTTATTCAAAACTGCCTTTCCCGCTTCCCCCATTCCTTAAATATTTTCTTATTTGAAAATGTCAACTTACTATTACGGAGTTTGCGAAACTATTTTATAATCATACTTTTTCATATTTTCCCCTTAAAGGAAAATTTTCATATTTTTTGCCTTTAAGGGAAATTCAAGGATGAGACGAGCAAAAATTCAAAAAGACAACTTTTAGAAACTTTAGAAGAAAACGATACCCCTGCTAACAACAAGATATGATAATAGTAATTTATTACAAAAATTTAACTTTCATCATTTTAACCACAAGTTAGCATCACTCCTTACTCCGATTGAGTGATTGATACCCCTGAAATACATTAGCACAAAAGGAAATTCGCATCAAACCTGCAGTGAAAAAGAGAGATAAGTAGATGCTAGTTTTAAACTAACCCCCATGTTGTCACACCACAAGTGTGAAACAAACAAAATCAAATATTTGATATTTAAAAATATTTTTCGATGGTGTACCCCAGCCAACCCTCTCAACAACACATACGAATTCCATATAAAAGCTTCTACAATAATGTTTCTTACATATTCCTCTACATACAACCACGATGACAAATGTATATTTATTATAACGTAACTGCAAAGTAAACTCCTGAAAGGTTACCAACTCTCGTTTGGAAGATCCAACAGAGATACATTTATTATAGATACTTGACACCAATGTTTCGTATTTATCAAAATCAAAGTTTTGGTTTCGCTTTTCGTGTCAAACTGTTTTACTATTTCGTATGTGTTTGGAGAAAGTCTTATTCTGGATCTGTCTCTGGGTGTATGTGTGTGTGTGTGTGAATTCCACATAAAAGTTATTCTTTATCTTTGTTCTTTCGCTAGTTTTTGCAAAGTGGTTTGAAAAGAAACCAGTAAGGAATGATCAAAAGTCGGACGGGGCCAACTATATGTTGCCCTTCACCACTTTGGGTAAATGCAAGACATGTTAATATCCACAATATCCTGTAGATAGAAGGTCATAGAATCTTTGGAAGACCATTGAGATGAAACCGGACGAAATTAAATGTGCTATCTAGATAGATATTTGAACCAATTGAAAAAACCCCATATACATACCATTCTGAAATCAATGAAAAATTGCATGTCAAACGGACAGACTTGGATTCTTTGGTGTACCATTTATATGCAATCGAGTCAAATAATGTATGGGAGGTATATAGAAACACATGGACCCAATTGAGTAACCGTTGCATACACTTTTTTAATTTTTGTAATAACTATATTCAATTTAATACCCTCTGCCAAATTTCGTGTAACCACCATTTACATAAAATCGAACAAATATATATATAACCCCTGTATCAAAATCTGAACCGATTTCAACAAACCTTATAACGCATAATTATTTTCTCAATAGCATTCGCTATGCAAAATTTTACTCAATCAGACAAATATTAGAAGAAGAAATCGTACGAATATATTTTTCAGGGACCAATAGGACCTGTATCTAAATCTGAACCGATATGAACAAAAACTATGCAGACGTCAGTCTGGATCTAATTCAGTACTCTGTGCAAAACTTTGTCTCAATTGTACAAATATTGGGAGTTTGGTGCATCATTCACAAACGGACGAATTTTAACAAAACTTCGCAGAAATCCGTCTGCACCTAATTCAGTACTTTGTGCAGAATTTTGTTCTAATCGGACAAATATAGGGAGTTTGGTGCATCATTCACAGAAAATCGGACGAAACTATATATGGGAGCTATATATAAACTTCGTAGACATCAGTCTGCACCTAATTCATTACTTTGTGCAGAATTTTGTCCTAATCGGACAAACTATATATGGGAGCTATATCTAAATCTGAACCGATTTTAACTAAACTTCGCAGACGTAAGTCTGGACCTAAACCAGTACTCTGTGCAAAATTTTGTGCCAATCGGACAAATATTGGGAGTTTGGTGCATCATTCACATAAAATCGGAGGAAACTATATATGGGAGCTATATCTAAATCTGAACCGATTTTAACTAAACTTCGCAGACATAAGTCTGGACCTAAACCAGTACTCTGTGCAAAATTTTGTGCCAATCGGACAAATATTGGGAGTTTGGTGCATCATTCACATAAAATCGGAGGAAACTATATATGGGAGCTATATCTAAATCTGAACCGATTCCAACAAAACTCCACACACAAGCATGGACCTGATTCAGTGCGCTGTGCAAAATTTTGTCCCAATTTACATTTACATAAAATCAGACGAAACTATATATGGGAGCTATATCTATATCTCAACCGATTTTCTCCAATTTCAATAGGGTTCGTCCTTGGGCCAAATAAGTGAACTGTGCCAAATTTCATCCAAATCGGATGATAAATGCGACCTGTACTTTGTTAGCAAAAATACATGGACGGACGGACAGACGAACATGCTTTAATCGACTTAGAAAGTGATTCTATGCATATTCTCAAAAGGAACCATGGATCTCGATTCCTTTTGGCTATTACAAACATATGCACAAAGCCATTATACCCTTCACCACAGTGTGGTGAAGGGTATAAATACAAACACACACACATACCAATGGTTGCAGATGAATATTTTTTGAGTGGGAACATTTGACATATCGTATCAGTTTGTTTGAGTTGGGGTTTTCAGGGTTGGTCCCTGAAGGCGTGGATTTTTTAAAGAATATTTTTCAGGGACCAATAGAAGGCGTGGATTTTTTAAAGAATAGTTTTCAGGGACCAATAGAAGGCGTGGCTTTTTTAAAGAATAATTTTCAGGGACCAATAGAAGGCGTGGCTTTTTTAAAGAATATTTTTCAGGGACCAATAGAAGGCAAATAGAATAGAATAGATATAAGAATATTTTTTTTTCAGGGACCAATAGAAGGCGTGGAATTTTTAAAGACCATTTTTTCAGGGACCAATAGAAGGCGTGGATTTAAAAAAAAATAATTTTTTCAGGGATTAATAGAAGGCGTGGATTTTTAAAAAAAAAAAATTTTCAGGGACCAATATAAGGCGTGGATTTTTTAAAGAATATTTTTCAGGGGCCAATACAAGGCGTGGATTTGTAAAGAATACTTTTCAGGGACCAGTACAAGGCTCGGATTTATAAAGGAATATGTTTCAGAGACCAATACAAGGCGTGGATTTTTTAAAGAATATTTTTTCAGGGACCAATAGAAGGCGTGGATTTTTTAAAGAATATTTTTTCAGGGACCAATAGAAGGCGTGGGTGTTTTAAAAAATATTTTTAGGGACCAATAGAAGGCGTGAAATTTTTAAAGAATATTTTTTCAGGGACCAATAGAAGGCGTGGAATTTTTAAAAAATATTTTTTTCAGGGTCCAATAGAAGACGTGGATTTTTTAAAAAATATTTTTTCAAGGACCAATTGAAAACGTTGAATTTTTAAAAAAATATTTTTTTCAGGGACCAATAGAAGACGTAGATTTTTTAAAAAATATTTTTTTCAAGGACCAATAGAAGGCGTGGAATTTTAAAAAAAATATTTTTTCAGGGACCAATACAAGGCGTGGGTTTTTTAAAAAATATTTTTTTAAAGGACCAATACAAGGCGTGGATTTTTTAAAAAATATTTTTTTTCAAGGACAAATACAAGACGTGGATTTTTTAAAAAAATATTTTTTTCAAGAACCAATACAAGACGTGGATTTTTTAAATAATATTTTTTTCAAGGACCAATAGAAGGCGTGAATTTTTTAAGAATACCAATAGAAGGCGTGGGTTTTTTAAAGAATATTTTTTCAGGAAAAGTTTTTTTTTTTTTAATTTTGTAACAAGTTTCCTTTCACTTCACTGTTCTTATATTCTCTATCGCTTCATTGTCATGCTTTTATCTGAACTACAGTGTTAAATAGTTAAGTAAAGTCGTATGCAAATACAAACATACCAATAAAAACACATTGTTATATATACATAGCAATGTGATAAAATACAAGAGTAGCGTGTCGACCTTTTGAACTATTTCACAATTTTGTAACTGAAAGAGGGTTGTCCGCATAGATGTTTTAAAACAAGATGAACAACAAAGGATTTTTTACTTTTTTGCAAAAGATAAGAACCACATATTTACGGGCACGCGTCAGCATGCAAAACACACACACATACAACAATATATTTTCTTTTTGTAAAAAAGGTGTTGAGAGACATTGAAAAATGTTCATGATAAGAAGTTCGGTTTTTGGTGTTGTTGTTGTTTAAGAAAAACGTTGAAGATTAACATAACATATAAACAAATTCGAAGTTTTGCTGTTGTATTAAAAGTCGTTTGTAGTATGAATTTTTGATTTGTTGTTTATGTGATAAAGAAGATAATCCGTTTTGGAAAAATTTCAGTATATAAAGAAATTATTGAGATTTTCTTTGGAAAACATTTTCAACAATTTTAAAATTTAACGAAAAATAAGGGTATGTTTGTATGTGGCTTTAAGAAGTGGATTACGCACAGCAGCCATGGCACATTCTTTCAAATCAGGAATGTGCCAAAATCTCGTAATTCCTGGTAAAATGGAAATCTTATTTGACTAACACTGATTCACATTTTCCATAGAAAAGCAACCAAAAAATTTAGTATTTCAAAAATTTACAAAATCCTTGGTATACTAGACCCAAAGTCCACTTCAAATAACACATTAATCACACACCTAACCCATTTGTAGGCAAACCAAAAAAAAAAACACACACACACATTACCATGTAGTACCTACTTCACCCTACTGTTCTGCAGTATTAACTTCACGCCATTACTTAATATTCATTATTCTTTTTAACGAGCCTGCAACTCAGGGAAAAAGAATCACAGCAAACAAACACAAGCCTTCAATTTAACAACGCAAAAAAACACTGTAACCTACTCAGCACCTCAAATATTCTGTTTCAACAAAGATATGGTACGAAAGTAACCTCAACCGCTTTTAACGATATCGAATTTATCAAAAGTCATAAAATACGTTACAACAACAACGATGACGACGACAACAACAGAGAGCAGCAGTAACAACATTGAAAACATAAAAACAGCAACTAGGAGTATCCAGTACCTCCTTGTACTTGTTAACCATGTACCTAGAGCTACCATTTTGTGTGTGTGTGTGCCACACAACCACCACACAAGCTTCTATACGGACGATTTGTGTACAACACGTCCTTTTGCTTGCTTATAACAATACAACAATTTAACCTTGATATGGTGGTGCCACACATACATACCTACTGCATAAGATTTTTGCAATTTAATACACAGTTGTATGTATGTGAGTGTATGAGTGCGAATATATAGGGCATAACATATTAATATGTGTGTTTGTCTGAATATATGGAACACATAAAAACAAAAATTGTTTTTGTTTTTATACGAATGTCGAGGGTAAGAAACGTGTTTGGCCAAAAGAGCGAGAGTGAGATAAAAAAAAAACAAGATTTAAGAGGAGAAAAATGCATTCATGTCGAACGACAAGTACCATAAAATATAATGTTTAGACTCGAGGAAAATATATGTTAAATTTGCTAGAACGGAGTTCGCCATATTTTCCTATTTAAATAAAATGACGAACTCATCTCCTGTGGTAAAGAAGAGCATCTTCTCTATGGTACAGAATAACCTATTTTCTATGCTGTTGGATAACCTCTCTTCTATGCTATAGAAAAGCTTCCTAATAAGCTATATATAAGAGCCTCTCTTCTATGCTATAGAAAGCCCGTCTTCTATGCTATAGAAGAGCCTCTCTTCTATGCTGTAGAAGAACTCTCTTCTATGCTATGTTCATGCTATAGAAGAGTTCTTCTCTCTCTTCTATGCTATAAAGAGCCTCTCTTCTATGCTATCGAAGAGCCTCTCTTCTCTGCTGTAGAAGAGCTCTCTCTTCTATGCTATAGAAGAGCCTCTTTTCGATGCTATAGAACAGCCTCTTTTCGATGCTATAGAACAGCCTCTTTCTATCCTATAGAACAACCTCTTTCTATGCTATAGAATAACCTCTCTACTACGCTATAGAAGAGCATCTGTTCTACGCTATAGAAGAGCATCTCTTCTATGCTACAGAAGAACCTCTGTTCTATGCTATAGAAGATCATCTCTTATATGCTATATAAGAACTATGCTATATAAAACCTCACCTCTCTGCTGTAGAGAGCCTCACTTTTCCGCTGTAGAAAAACCACATCTCTCTATTGTACAAGAGTCTCTCTTCTATGCTATAGAAAGAGGCTGTTCTATAGCATCGAAAAGAGACTGTTCTATAGCATCGAAAAGAGGCTCTTCTATTGCATAGAAGAGCCCCTCTTCTATGCTGTAGAAGAACCTCTCTTCTATGCTATAGAAAGCCCGTCTTCTATGCTATAGAAGAGCCTCTCTTCTATGCTATAGAAGAGCCTCTCTTCTATGCTATAGAAGAGCCTCTCTTCTATGCTATAGAAGAGCCTCTCTTCTATGCTATAGAAGAGCCTCTCTTCTATGCTATAGAAGAGCCTCTCTTCTATGCTATAGAAGAGCCTCTCTTCTATGCTATAGAAGAGCCTCTCTTCCATGCTATAGAAGAGCCTCTCTTCTATGCTATAGAATAGCCTCTCTTCTATGCTACAGAAGAGCCTCTCTCCTATGCTATAGAAGAGCCTCTCGTCTATGCTATAGAAGAGCCTCTTTCTATCCTATAGAACAACCTCTTTCTATGCTATATAATAACCTCTCTACTACGCTATAGAAGAGCATCTTTTCTACGCTATAGAAGAGCATCTCTTCTATGCTACAGAATATTCCCTTTTCTATGCTATAGAAGAACCTCTGTTCTATGCTATAGAAGATCATCTCTTATATGCTATATAAGAACTATGCTATATAAAACCTCACCTCTCTGCTGTAGAGAGCCTCTCTTTTCCGCTGTAGAAAAACCGCATATCTCTATTATACAAGAGTATCTCTTCTATGCTATAGAAGAGTCTCTCTTCTATAGACGAAATTTTCTGCTATGCTATAGAAGAGCCTCCATTTTATTCTATACGTCTCAGCCAAAAAAATGTCCCGACCTATCTTTGGGATAAGTAACCCTTGACCAACAAGGAGGATGCTATGGATACCACTGTTATCTCTAGGGACGGTCAGTGGCTGTGAAGAGGATGCGGCCTTTCGCCGCGAAGAGATCCTTCCAATCGCTTGAAACACTGAAACTGTACTACGGTAAGAACGGTAAGTAGGAGGCGAAAATAAAATCTTCCATTTCGAAGCAAGGATCCCATAGCTCAAAAGGGGCTCAAAAAGGGGCTCCTAAGTGCCTACAAGTGGTAATTATTATTCGAAGGCCTCTAAGAAGAGAGGTAAATAAGGGTCTTCCATTTCAAAGCAAGGGTCCCATACCATATCTCAAACAGGGGCTCCGGTGTGTCTACAAGTGGAAATTATTATTCGAAGGCCAAGAGGTAGCGATGGTCCCAGAACAAAGCGACCCGCTATTCAACCAGGGCCTTATGAGGACCTACAAGTGGAAATTATTAGTCGGGCTGATTCCGTTGGATGCATAAATGAGGATCATTGATTGTCAGTCGATAGGTATCTGAATGGAATCTTCGTGTCCGTAGAAGTTTATCGTCTGAACTTTCAGTTTGTCGAGGTCACTTATACAAAGTGGTCTAGTTAATTAACTGTGAGACTAAGAAGACTTTGGCCTTCCGTAAGAAGTAGTAAGCTGACGGTTTTTGCGATCCACGAGATAGTTACTTACTTACTTTCTACTTAGTTTGCTTGTGACAGAACGTTTGCTCCATAAGCCGAAGTTAAAAAAGATTTTCATGCGCGTCGGTCTTGCGAGGAGGTACGTTACGGGTTGTCGAAGATGATCGATTGCGCTAAACGTGGTGTATATCAAATTTCTACAAGGCTGCAGATGCTGAACAGATCCCTCCCGTATTGGCATCGCACTAATCCAGGAGTCATATTTGTATAGAACAGCCCCTATTTTTATACCATTGAACAGGTTTTTTGTTCTATCGCAGAACTAAAAAGTTGGTTAGATTTACATTGTATAAGAACTGTTTTCTTTATATATGTACTGAAAGCTTTTCAAGAAATATACGAGAGGATAGTCTCTATTTTTTATATATTGAAGAGCGATCCTCTTCGATAGAGTAGATCTATAATAATTGTAAAAGAAAAGGTTTATTTTATTTATAGAATAGCCGGGTCCTTATATGTATTGCAAAGCTACTTTTTCTATATATTGACGATCTGGTATTCTATATACATTAAATAGCTCCCGTACTTATATTCTATAAAACATCTGGTCTTCAATATTTTTCATCTTTTCTCGAGTGCTTTTTATTTTCGCACTTACTTCAGGCCCTTGGTTGTGTGTACCACACAGTGGGGATATATATATATATATATATATATATATATATATATCTCTACATCTCCAATGTAAACAGTGCCCATGTCCGTGTCTGTGCATGTGTGTAGTTGTGAGTGCATTGCAATTCTCTTTCAAAGCATTGATGCTAAAAATAGTTACGGCAATTGCTTTTCTTCTTGTGTGCTATTTTTAGCTATTTTACCTTCAACTCAAAACGCAGCATATAGAACCCAGAGAACAATTTCAACACAAACTATTCTCAATGGGATTCATGTAACAGAAAACAACAACAGCAACAGCATCAACGCAATGTAACGACGACGACATCACAACTGCATTCAGACACACTTAGTCACTTACAATATATGTTACGGCTGAGTAATGATGGGATTGTGAGTGTGTGTTGGTGTTGGTGTGCAGAACACAGGGTAACATTGGTATGTAGTGTTTTATAAAAAGGGGGAAACAATGGGACCAGAATTAATTTGAGTAAAAATTGTAAATTGATTTTAAAAATTATTATTTTTATGAAAAGGGGAAACAATGAAACCAGGATTAATTTGAGTAAAAATTGTAAACTGATTTTAAAAATATTATTTTTATGAACAAATATGGGAAGACAATTGTTCCTTCTTCCAGGGCTATAAAATGGTAATAGGTTTTTATAACTCTAAATTGTGGAATCTAAAATTGTACTCTCCTTAATAATTTTCCCGAACATTCATTTAGAATTATTTAAAAACGCCGAAAAGTTCCTAATGATGCGACTGGCACAAGAAAAATATTTTAAATATATCTTTTTGTAATAGTTTTTAAATTTATTTCATCTGTAATGGCAACTCTGTTCGTATGTGTTCGAATCCTTTGCTGGACATTAATGTTAGTGTGTGTGTGGCAAGTAAAACGTCATAACTATGTTTATTTTTCTATAAAAATACTTTGCGTTGACGGGGAATTAGATGTACATATTACTGTATATATATATATATATATATATATATATACAAGGTGAATGCATTTATACACACATTCAGCTATTCTTATATATGGACGTATAAAAAGTGTATTTAGGGAGCTTCCTGTACAATTTATAGTTTTAGTTCTTGCATTGCTTATACTATTTTTGATATTTGTTTTATTCTATTGGTTATAAAACAAATAAAAATTAATTGAAAAAAAATTAAACGATTTTCAAGGCAATTGATAAGGGATAGATGACTGTAATTCCTATTGTGAACTGAAAATCTGGCTGCTAGGTGGATAAACTAATATAAAACAATTAACAACTATAGTATGTTCGGTTGTATGGGAATTATTTGTGGAAATTAGTTTGTTTCGTCACCACGAAACCGCTCTGTACATTTATGGCCACTTCGATTAAAAAATTCGGTTATAATGGTGAGGGACTTTTATGTAAGGACTATATCAAAACATGGACCTATATTGAAAATTTTTCGTAAACTTGTATTATACCCTGCAATATTACGGAATGTCAAATTACAGCCACTACAATGAGAAAATGCCCCTTGTGGGGCTATGACAAAACCTGAAACTACATAGATGCTTTTCTGTATATGTATGTCAGCCTGCAAGAACACTTTATATAAAACTGGCATATATCCACTATTTCATTAGCGGATGTGAGAATTATTTAAACATTTTTAAATATTTTATTTTGTTTTCAAATATAACTGATTATGTCAGAAGAGCTAATCAACACACTCATCAATATTGACCATAATTCAAGATTTAGTACTATTTAGTTCCTTTTTTATTTTATAGTACGTACTAGGTCTATACTAATGTTGGTACCATTTCTTACCTTTCGTACTCTTGTAGTACTTATTTCCACTAAGAAATTTTATGATTCGAGCTCTTTTAGGGTCAACTAAATCTTAATTTCCCAAATTTAGTACCATTTAGAACCCATTTATATAAATCCCAATTTCAGTATTAACGCCCGCTTCACCCAAATATAATTGTACCAAATTTATCACCATTTAGAACACATTAGTACGAATTTTCAAACCTTCTTACATAGCCCAAATCCAACACCCCAACAATAATCCTAACTTCAAATTTTAAGATTCCAACTTTATCTGTTCACCCAAAATCCAAATTGCACCAACTTTAGTAAACATTAGTCCGAGTTTTCAAAACTACCTATGTCATACAACCAATGGAAATCGTATTTAACGATTGCTGTATACCAGCTCTATCGGTTCACCTAAATCCACATTTGTACAATTTTCCAACACTTCCAGCATATCCCAATCCTTCACCCCAACAGTAAACCTAACTTCAAATTTCAAGATTCCAGCTTTATCGATTCACCCAAATCCAATTTTGGTGCCATTTAGTACACATCAGTATTAATTTTTTAAACTTTCTTACATAGCCCAATCCAACACCCTGATTGGGCTATTTATTAAATTTTAGTACTTTTCGGATACTTATAGTTCGAATTTCCAAAAAGCAACAAAAAAAGCCGTTGCTGCATCTAGTCTAAACACTTCATGATTCGAGCTCCATTATTTTTTGATGAACTATAGAACTTTATTTAACATGCTTCGGAATATCCGAATATGTACCGCTTTGTTGTATGATTTGTTGCCATTTTAAAGGTAACTTCATAATGCTTCTCTCTAGAAGTTCTGCTCTCTATTTGCAAAAAAAAAAAAAAAAAAAAGAACAGTAAGGAAAGTGGTAAAGTCGGACGGGGCCGATTATATGATACCCTTCACCACTTTGGGTAAATTCAACAGATGAATCTTAACAGACGTCGCATTTTTGATTTTCACGAAACTTAACACACATCATTCTAGACTTTATTCAGTACGCTGTACTTTGGTACACCATTTTCCTTAAATCGGACGAAAATATATATGGGAGCAATATCTAAATCAGAACCGATTTTCAGGAAACTTAACACATATCATTCTAGAACTAATTAATTACCCTGTGCCAAATTTCGTGCAAATCGAGAGATATATAGGGACTTTGGTTCACCATTTACACTCAATCGGACGAAAATATATATGGGAGCTTTATCTAAATCTGAATAGATTTTTCCCAATTTCAATAGGGTTCGTCCTTGGGCCAAATAAGTGACCTATGCCGAATTTCATCCAAATCGGATCATAAATGCGACCTGTACTTTGTTCACAAAAATACATGGACGGACAGACGGACATGTATAAATCGACTCAGAAAGTGATTCTATGCATAGTCTCGTTTCCTTTTGCCTGTTACAAACATATGCACAAAGACATAATACCCTGTACCACAGTGTGGTGAAGGGTATAATTAGAAATTTCATGATTCGAGCTCCATTACTTTTTGATGAACTATAGAACTTTATTTAACATGCTTCCGAATGTCCGATTTGCATCGTTGTATGATTTGTTGCCATTTGAAAGGTAACTTCATAAAACCTCTCTCATAGAAGTTCTACTCCCTAGTTGCAAAAAGAAAATTTAGAAATCGATTTTTACAATTATCCCAAGATACCAAAAATCCCTTGGTACCAAGTCCGGACTGTATGGCGGATGCATAAAAACTTCCCAACCTGTAGATGTGTGTGGCCTAGCGTTGTCCTGGTGTAACACGACACCTCTCCCGTTGGCCAATTCTGGCCGTTTCTGGCCAATTGTAAATGGTTTACGACTGCTAACATGCCGGTCAACTTCGATCATTTCTCGGATTTTATCGACTTTGTCGACGACCAGGCTAACTTTAACATCAAAAATTCCTGAACGGAATCTACGAAACCAAAATTGCAAATAATTTGCTGTTACAGTATCGGAACTATAAACACCATTCATAATTTTAGCCGCTTGGCTTGCATTTTCGCCTTTGTGGCAAATTTAGTACCATTTAGAACACATTTGTACAAATTTCCAAATTTCACTTCCCACACAAATCCCAAATTGTACCAAATGTAGTACAAGTTAGTACTTGTCGTGCACATAACAAAAAAAATTTCCAAAAACTACCAACATGTCGCTATCCTACACTCCGACGGTAATGTTAATTTCAAGATTCCAGCTCCCCTGGTTTCACCAAATTAAGTACAGCTTTCAAAATCACCTCTTTTTATCGAGTCTACTTCTCAACCTTAGTTCGCATTTTAAATTTCAAGTTTTTGACTCTATCCATTCACATGCTGCGAAATTGCACAAAATTTAGTACATTTTAGTACTTTTCGGATACTTAAAGTTCAAATTTCCAAAAAAAAAAAAAAAAAGAAATAAAATCTCCATCAGTGACTTAATTTCAAATTTAAGAGTTCTACACATAAAAATGGTATGACATTTACTTTTTAAAACATTTTTTGCCGTTCCAGAACAAATTTCCGAAAACCAAGCCTTATCTGAAACCATTGGACCTCACTCCAAAGCTTCAACCGTTGCGTCTGGGCGTTGATGAATCTTTAAGTCAACCATTCAGTAAGTCATTCAATAACTTTTCTCTTTTATTAGTATAGATTACATCCACATTGGTGCAAACTGCTACCAAGGGCTTCAAAATACCGGAAATCGGTCGGTATCGTAATATGAAAGCAATACCAAAATGTGGTTTTGGTAGAAAGATTTGACAGCCATTAAGAACCTGAAAAATCCAATTACAACAGAACGTGCCCAAACCCTTCAAAATAACGAATAATGGTGTGGGGGACCATATACCCGGAAAGTTTGGCCAATATTTGTATGGAGCTTTTCTACTTAATAAGAATCCAAAATATCAAAATGCACATAATTTTCTGGAAAAATATACCCAAGCTCTCGAGGTAGCGTTAAAAAATGGAAACTCAAAATACTAAATTAGGTTGAAAAGCTTGCGCAAAAACTTTAAAATACCAAATATTGCCGGTAATCCACAATACCGCGGGTTACTCCGAAACAGATATAGCAGATATAAATGTTGGTAGGGAGATCTAATGCTCAATAAGAATACCTAATATCAAATTAGAGCCAATTCTGTTAAAAAGGGTACCCAAAAGCTTCAAAATACCGAATATTGAGGCTTGCCGTTGTATGGGGCTACTCTGAACAGTGGTCTAATATCTCATTTTTAATACCAAACAAATTTCAAAACTCTATCTTAAATATTGCGATCTTTATCGTGATTATTATCAGGAGGGTATTTTTACCTCCCTGTGAATACATTTGTCAGTCACTACAGCTATATATCCTGCACATACACTGCTGCTACTATTAGGGTGTTTGATGTTGACTAGTAGATATATCGATAATCTCAATTATAAAAAATGGTGATTTTCAGAGATGTTTTTCAATCATTGAACTGAAATATAGAGCAATACAGATGATTTTTGGTAAAAGGGCATATAGAATAAGAGCTATTCCATATAGTTCTGTGTTTTGAAATCTTGAGGGTTGGCATATAAGTAAACCTCACGATTCACGCTTATAAACATAAAGTCTACAAAAATTATGAGAAAAGAAAACCAGAGTTAGTTTGCCTCCTCCTTTCCAAGAACTATTTTTATTTTCTGCACTTGTTTTTATATATATTTTTTTAAATAAATAAAATTGGTGTAGCCCTCAGGCATGGAATGGAAGAAAAAGTATTAAAACAAAAATTGAAAACAAAATAACAACAAATAAATATTATATTTTGTCTAAGTAAGAGAGTGTGTTGCGAAAAAACCTAAGTGCCATACAGTGGCACGTATCAGCGATACAAAACGTTAACTCAACATTGTTAAAGTGAGAGAGGAATACTCATATGCACACACACAGACAAACACATATATACGCAAAGCAATGCTATGCAAGGACATTGCCAGCAGCTGTTTTCTTCACTTCAAATCATGGATATTTCATATTTAGCCCCACGAAAAATACATAGACATACTGAGTACACAACACTGGCGTACGTACATACATATATATAAATAAATATTTGTGGCGGGCTTGAGTACACATATATTAGGTAGATAGTATATAAGTGTGTGTGTATATATATGAGATATTGAATTTTAAAAATGAAACTATGTTGTAGGTTATAGTAGACAAAGATAAAAAATATATTTCGACGTTAATAATTTTGTAGAATGAAAAGTAAGGAGTTTCCATAGAGGAGTTGAAAAGAGTCTATATACACTAGCTAAAGTGGGTCTCTATTAACTACGGAATAGTAATCGGTTTGGACGATTTGAAAGAAGTCTCTATATATCAGTTGAAGGAAATCTTTAGAGAAGATAGTATCCATAGATGAATTAAAGGTTGTCTCTATATATGAGCTGAGGAAAATATCATAGATGAGCTGAATAGAGTATCAATAGGTGGCCTAGACAAAAGTATGTATGACCTGACTAATATTTCCATTTGTACGTACGTTTCTAAGGTTTGACGTTCGACCGTGTGTTCTGTTTACAGTTTGATAATTTTTCAAAACTTTCGACGTAGATTATCGGTACAGGTGTGAAATCTAATCTACGTATGATATAGAAGCGCCGGAGTGTGACTTCGCGTGAGTTGGTGGCATCCTAGAGTATTTCACCCACCTGAATACATTCGACATTCCATACAAATCTTGTTGTGAAAAGTATCGTTCTCGATGGATTCCACAAAATTTGAGAATCAATCGAAAAAAATGGACCAAATAGCGTAATTGCTGCCTAATCGAAACTTGTTTGCCTACCCTAGGCGTACATTCAAAATTTCTCAAATAAGTACGGACTTTCATATGTGGGCTATGTCATAAAAGCTAAATAAATTACAATCAGGTTGGAATCATAGGCTAGGAATTTCAACATGCCAAAAGTTTAGCGGGACCTTTCTCTGGGGCTATTTGTAAACATAGACCTATATTTAACATTTTCTGGGAGATTTTTTTTCAACAGGAAATAGGAATCATATGGTAGGAAAAATCGGTTATACCTTCAAAATATTGAAAATGCCGGAATGCCAAGAATGACAAAATACAAACCTTTCGATAGAAAAAGGTGACAAAAACAAAAATATTAAAAATTCTGCACTTAGGTTGGGTCCTGTAAATGGGAGCAACGTCAAAGCATAGGCATATATTGATCATTTTCTGTAGAACATCCGAAAACTCAATATTACATGTACTTCGATTGTAAAATATATCGAAAATATTCAAAGTTCTCAAAATGGAGAATGAAATTTATATAGTGGCTATGTGAAAATATGAACTTTGAGAATTCCGAATTGGATGTGATTGAAGCCTTCAAATACTGAAAATAGGGCTAAATCTTTATATAGCGGATAGCGGGTCTTCGGTGAAAATTTTGATGTTTTGCGTCAGTATAATTTTTAAACACGACAAAGGCCACTTTTATGGCCCAGTCCCCACGAAATTTTGCATGTAGGATGGGCTCTGGCCAATGATCGGATAATATTTATGGGCCAAGCATTTATTTCTTCTGTTTTTCTGATCACTCTATAGGTCGCAAATGTCGAATACCACGACATTTTCCACCAGGAAGGGAATCTGGCCATGGAATAAGCATAATGTTTTGATGAAGATGGGTCAATATTTAGCTGGTCAAATGGACAAAGACTTTTTTAGATAAATGACAAAATTCGTATTCTGGGGCGTATATATTTACTCCTGAAGGACATAGACCCAAGAAAACCCTATAATTTTTGGTGATGTTGAGATAATATTTAGGAGGTGCAATGAACCGAAACTTTATTTTAGTCAGATTTTCTAGACGCTGTAGAGTTCATTATTATATTGTATACAGTGAAGGGGATCTAACCAAATTTTTATTTTATGACATAAATATTCAACTCGGCTAAACAAGATTAAGAAAAAATGCCAGGGTTAGAAAGTAGAGCTATTGACATGGAATCGGTCAAAAGAGTGCAAATATCGCCGAATTTGGCCCAGACTCAGAAAATAGAACAGCAGAATGTTAGTTTGTCATGGTAGTTGTGTAGGATATCATATGGTCGGCCCCATCTATATTTATACTCACTGGTTTTTTTATTATACCACTAAATTAACATCATTATTCAGATAATTTTTTTAATAGAAAATCATATCATCAATGGAAAATAATCTTCCTCCAGAAACTAAAGACATTTTCTGTTCTTTCTTTACTAAATCAATTTTCGAACAGAGCTCCTAAAGATATTTGCATATATCCATAGCCAAAGTTCACAAAAATAAATTCTCAACATAAATATTCACAGCTTCTAACGTTGTATCCTTTCATATAAATATTAGTTAAGCTGTTGAGGGCAACGTGGCGTGCAAACTATAAAATAGATGAATGAACTTACAACAGCTACCACTTCGAATGGGTAACTCTATGAGGAGCAGCAAAAAAAAAAATCAATATACGATTATGTACATTTGAACGTACATTTACTTCTATAATGCTATGTCAATGATTTGCTGTTACAATGTTTGCAGATATTCCAGATTGCAGAATCTATATACGTATGGTAAATGGAAAGCAAATATATGGATATTGGCTCAATTTTATCGGAGGGCAAAGAAAGAGGTTAAGTTTATTGCAAATTTTCAAGTGTAAATATTTATGAATGCAAATGGGTAGAAGCAAAATATTGTCATAATTTACGTAGAATATATACCAGAGGCGAAGAGAAGGAAAAACAATAAGGAAATCGGAAAAATATATGGCAGGGGCTTAAACTTCCATGGGGCATAGTCAGAATGCCAATTATTTTTTATTAAAAACACAAAAAAATTCATTGACATTTCTAAACAATAACTTTTTTTCAAAATTCACATTTCACTTACCTTGAAATTCTTTGCGTGCCGCACTCACTGACGTCACAATATTCGCAACATGCCCCAATACCGTGGCAAATAGCATTAATCCAAATAGCAGCTGTAATATCACAAATACATATTCACCCTTCGATCGTGGTTTCGGCAAATCACCGATCGTTGTTAAAGCTAACGTACACCAATAATAACTCTGTAAATATTGTTTAACTACATCGGCCGACTCCGAGTCGTGATAGACCCAGTTGCGCGAACCGAATCCATTATTTTTGTGGATGATGTGATAGAGACACCCATTCCAATGGAATATCACAAGTAGATAGTGAATGAGCGCCAGCGAACGAAATAAATTCGGATAGTTCGTATGGCGTTCGGTGCGATCCATAAATGCCCAAAATCTATAGATTTTCACTAAACGAAACGAGCGTAATATTGAATTAAATCCTATCGATAAATATAAAAAATCCAATGGCAGCAAACACAGGCAGTCTATGTAGAATATCGTCGAGTTCATATAGTGTTGCCTCAGCTTCGAGGCATCAGTCTGCAGGACACCATCCTCCAGATAGCCGGTGCGAAAATGAAAGAATATATCGATGAGATACAATAAATCGGAAAAATAGTCGAGGCAGAACCAAACAACAATTGTCCGGCGATTGATCTCCTGAAACGCGAAACGATATATGATGACCCAGAAATTATAGAGGAATGCCAGCGAAACGACCATGGACCAATAGTAGCAGAGACGCCCCGCTGGATCGAAGACAAAGTGGAATTTTCGAGCCGCCGTAACGGCACGCAGGCGTTGTGATGGTGTGCGGCGTGGTTGCTTTTTATGCAGCGGCAGTTGTTGTGGCTGTGACATTGAGGAACGTTGCATATGATGTTGCGAGGAATGTTGTTGGTTTTGTTGCTGTTGTTGATTCGAATGCTGGTGTGTTGTTGTGTGCGACGACATCGAGGCAGAATGTTGTAAGTGATGGGAGGATGTCTGCTGTTGATGATGCTGTTGGGTCGGCGTTGATGATGTGCCGGAACGATTGCGGGGATATCTGTAATGGAAAACATGGAAAAATAAGTTAATGTTAGGAATTCGTCAATTCTAATTTAAGGAAATATTTTTGACTATTCAAAGTGCATGTTTTGAAAAAAATATTTTTTCTAGACCAACACAAGGCGTCGATTTTTTAAAGAAAAAAATTCCAGGACCAATACAAGTCGTAAAATTTTAAAGAATATTTTTCGAGGACTATTTTTATTATAGAATATTTCTGGAAGGAAATTTTAGAAAAAATTTGGACCAACATAAGAAGTGGATTTTTTTAAGAACATATTTTTCCAGCGCCAATACAATAAATTTGAAGGACTCTACACGGAGTGGATTTTTTAAAGAATATTTTTAAAGGGCCAACTGAGGCGTGGATTTATTAAATAATATTTTTCAAGGGCCAACTGAGGAGTGGATTTTTTAAAGAATATTTTTTAAGGACTCTACACAAAGCGTGGATTTTTTAAAGAATATTTTTTAAGGACTCTACACAAGGCGTGGATTTTTTAAAGAATATTTTTTAAGGACTCTACACAAGGCGTGGATTTTTTAAAGAATATTTTTTAAGGACTCTACACAAAGCGTGGATTTTTTAAAGAATATTTTTTAAGGACTCTACACAAGGCGTGGATTTTTTAAAGAATATTTTTTAAGGACTCTACACAAGGCGTGGATTTTTTAAAGAAAATTTTTAAGGACCCTACACAAGGCGTGGATTTTTAAAGAATATTTTAAGGACTCTTGACAAGGCGTGCATTTTTTAAGAATATTTTACTGGACTTAAACAAGGTGTGAATTTTTTAAGGATATTTTCCTGGACCTACACAAGGCGTGAATTTTTTAAGAATATTTTACTGAGCCTAAACAAAGCGTGAATTTTTTAAGGATATTTTACTGAGCCTAAACAAGGCGTGAATTTGATAAGAATATTTTACTGAGCCTAAACAAGGCGTGAATTTTTTAAGGATATTTTCCTGGACCTACACAAGGCGTGGAATCTGCAAAGGTCTTCTCATATAAAAGCTATAACCAAACCATTACCACTAACAATACTCGCATGCCAGTACTGTTGATGCGAAATTGATGGAATCATATCCTTGAATTCATTCTTTGTTCACATTCCCACCAAAAATGTTCATTAATTACATGACCAATCAAACAACATTACGTGCCATGAACTAATTACGGAATATTGGGCACTCCCTTGCCGAATTCGGTTATTTGTTCGTTTACCCTATTCCTTAATGGTAGGTAGATATTCGCCACTGCTGTGTGTTATACACAGCACTCCCTTTGAGCAATAGGAAATACTGCACACATTTGCACTTTGATGCGTTCACTTTTCAGAAAATGATCAAAGTGAAATGCGAAACAAAACAAAAATCGAATGGGATAATCTCAGTCGCCAATAAAAACCCCTCCGTCGCCCCAAAATAGGGAGTAAAACTGCCAAACAACAACGGCAATCAAATGTAGCAATGTAGCTTTGCCGGACTTTACGCTAAAGTCAGCAATTTTTCAAATGAACTTTTTTTGTGTTTTTTTTTCTACTCCATCACTTTGACAATTTTACACCGAAAAAGTGTGTACGAATGAAAGCGGAACAGTACCCTTCGAACTCTACTCTTGAATGGCAATACAGTCATAGAACTGGCTAGCAAACTTGAATGCTTCGGAGTAAAGCAATAAATTCAAGTAAATCTACGTTTCATTCAACCGTTGGGAGTCACTACAGTTCGGAGAAGTGGAATTTAAAATAAAAGGAACAACAAATGCAAAGAGTTTGCAGCTGAACAATGTCGTTGTGTTCAGTTGTTGTTGCTGTTGTTTTTTTTCTTCTTAAAGAAACTGTGAAAGAATATTAACTAAAGTGATGGGTCAAATATATTTATATTGAATGCAGTTGTGTGTGAAAAGGTAGGGTTGTACTCTAGAAGGAACAATTTTGTTTATTAAGAGCAAAAGATTTTATAAATGAAAAATTGAATGTTAATGTAATTCCTTTCAAAATAATGTTAGGAAGCTTGCGGGAGGATATACCAAGTGGATCAATGGGTTCCATCTTCGGACGCCATCAAGGTGTGGTAAAGGTATTACGATTTACAAAGTTTGGATCAAGCTGGATATTAACAAATTTTCAAAATGTTGGTCCTTCGCAGGGAAGGTACCAGAGAGAGTGGACCGATGGGTCCTACAGACATGATTAAGATTTTGTAAAATTTTTATTTAAGATTTTAAAATTTTGCGTGGTATTGATTTAAAAAATTTTAAAACATTTGACAATTTTTAGCGCAGCTACCAGAAGGAGATGACTGACGAGTGCCATTTTGGGACCTGATCTAGAATTGGTAAAACTATTACGATGTGTAAAGTTTGGATCAAATCGGACATTCCATTCGTTTGATATTGAATTAAAAAATTCAAAATATTGACACTTCGGGGGGGAAGTGCCATAAAGAGTGGGCCAACGGATCCCATCTTCGAACACGCTTGGCATTAAATTGACAAATTTTCAAAATATTGGCACTTTGTGGATGAGCTACCAGAAGGAGTGAACATATGGGTTCTATTTTCAGACTTGATCTAGGATTTGAAAAATATTGCGATGAGTGAAGATTGGGTCATGTCGGAATTCCATTAGCTATATATTTCATTTATAATAATTGATATTTTTGTGCCATTGTGGGGGAGGTACTAGAAGGAATGAGCCGATCCCAATCTACAGGCTTAGTGAAAGTATTGTGTTGTGCGAAGTCGGACTATCCGAAGATAGAAGATTGGAAGATATTTTACAAAGTGCAAAGTTTGGGTGAAATCGATTACCTCCTTCGATAGTTATCGTCTGCACCAGCCAGCTACACACACACACAGAAGGACAGACTGACATTTTTAAATCGACTTCAAATTGTATGAAATGGATTCGATCCAAAGAAACATGGGAACTAAAACCAATATATCGACATATTTACCATATAAAATTATAATACATTTTTATACCCTTCACCACACAGTGGTATTATGTCTTTGTACATATGTTTGTAACGAGATAGACCCAAAATTCTTTTTGGGAATATGCATAGAATCCCTCCATTTCTGTCCGTCTGTGCATGTTAAATCGTCAGCAAATTACTGGTCGTATTGATGATCCGATTTGAATGAAATTTGGCACATCTCATTTGTTTCGCTTAAGGACGAAACCTATCTAAATTGGGAAAAATCGGTTCAGATTTAGATATAGCTCTGATATATATTTTCGTCAGATTTAATGTAAATGGCGCACCAAAGTCCATATATATTTTTCGATTTACACGAAATTTGGGATAGTGTACTGAATTAAGTCTGTAATGATGTGTGCTAAGTTTCGTGGCAATTGGTTCAGATTTAGATATAGCTCCCATATATATTTTTCGCCGATTAAATAGAAATGGTACACCAATGATACTATATACAGTGGTGGTCACAGAATTAAAACATTTACTGAGGTAAACATTTTTTGGTCAGCCCTCGATCCGTTTGAAGTATTTTTGAAATTTTTTTATTTCAGAATACTTCGATATACTGCACTTAAGAGATTTAGTGTGAAAATAGAAAATTATTCCATGCAATTTTTCCATAAATAATGGTTTTTATGAAAATATATCGACTTTGAAGTGGCCATATAATTAAAACATTGTGTGATTTTTAAATTGACTGCATTTTTTGAAAATATTTTTAGAAAAGCTCTTTACTTTAGTTAAATTATGTGAACTAAGCACCGATAAAATCATTTACAGATAAAAAAATTTGAAAAAATTCAGTAAAATCTATCAAAATTGTCAAAAAATTGTACAGTACACCTTACATTCAGAAAATCACCCTTATTATAAAAAATAAAGGTCCGGATGCACCAGAAATTTCTAGAATTAGTAGAAAACAATAAATAATTCGCAAAATAAATAAGTATTTGAAATAAAAACTCAAAAAATGGGAATTAACCTAAAAGAACGATTCAATTTCAATAGCCTTTACTGAAGAAGGCCGGAATATTTTTGCAGTATGTGAGAAAATATCGATTGATATTTGTATTTATTATATCAAATCGATTGTTCGAGTAGTACAGAATATATTTTATCAAAAATATATCAGTCACAACAGAACGAACAGAGATCAACGCCTATGTTGACGAGTAAAGTTTCTGGCACACAGCAGCATTTTTGATGTTCAACACAATACTTCAAATATTTGTCAAATTGTAAAATTTTTCATTCCTTGATACTAAAATAGATTAAGTGGAGGATATTCGATTCAAAAAATATTATTTTGGAAAAATATTGTCATGTTCAATAGATTTTAAGGGCCAAGAGTTCACCATCAAACATGCTGCTGTGTGCTAGAAACTTTTACTCGTCAGCATAGGCGTTGATCTCTGTTCGTTTTGTTGTGACTGATATATTTTTTGATAAAATATATTCTGTACTACTCGAACAATCGATTTGATATAATAAATACAAATATCAATCGATATTTTCTCACATACTGCAAAAATATTTCGGCCTTCTTCAGTAAAGGCTATTGAAATTGAATCGTTCCTTTAGGTTAATTCCCATTTTTGAGTTTTTATTTCAAATACTTATTTATTTTGCGAATTATTTATTGTTTTCTCATAATTCTAGAAATTTCTGGTGCATCCGGACCTTTATTTTTTATAATAAGGGTGATTTTCTGAATGTAAGGTGTACTGTACAATTTTTTGACAATTTTGATAGATTTTACTGACTTTTTTCAAAATTTTTTATCTGTAAATGATTTTATCGGTGCTTAGTTCACATAATTTAACTAAAGTAAAGAGCTTTTCTAAAAATATTTTCAAAAAATGCAGTCAATTTAAAAATCACACAATGTTTTAATTATATGGCCACTTCAAAGTCGATATATTTTCATAAAAACCATTATTTATGGAAAAATTGCATGGAATAATTTTCTATTTTCACACTAAATCTCTTAAGTGCAGTATATCGAAGTGTTCTGAAATAAAAAAATTTCAAAAATACTTCAAACGAATCGAGGGCTGATCAAAAAATGTTTACCACAGTAAATGTTTTAATTCTGTGACCACCACTGTATCTTTCGATTTGCACGAAATTTGGCATAGTGCACCGAATTGGGTCTAAAATGAAGAGTGCTAAATTTCGTGAAAGTCGGTTCAGATTTAGATATAACTCCCATATATATTTTCCGCCGATTAAATAGAAATGGTGCACCAAAGTCCCTATATATCTTTCGATTTGCAGGAAATTTGGCATAGTGCATCGAATTGGGTCTAAAATGAAGAGTGCTAAATATTGTGAAAAT
>NW_026879746.1:0-28674 GCF_032173495.1 Musca vetustissima | reverse complement strand
TTGAAATGATGAAATGACTTCAATCACCACAATATGAGAGCTTATCATCCTTGCAATATTCTACAAAAATGTTGCTCACAAGATTTTAAAACAACAATAAATTCAGTATAAATACTTTATTATGAAAAACTGTCGGATTCGTCCGTATTATTTGCTAAAACATATATAGTTATGCCAATAACGCCAAATAACTAATGTCGAGGAAGGAAAAAGCGTGATTTTAAAATTTTGAACAGGATATTCAGAAAGATAAACAGATAATAGTCCGATTCAATAAATTTTAGCGATTAAATAAAATTTAGATAGCCAATAGCCTCTCTAATGGGTATTAAACCCGATTTTATTACCAAAAAAATCGGTTCAAAAATATAGAAACCCAGTACTTTCTTCCTCGAAATTAGTAATAAAGAATTTATACTGAATGTATTGAAATAAAATTGAATTTAAAAGTGTAAAATTGAGAAAGTGCGATTAAAATGTTAAAATATCAATTTTTGCCTTTAAAGAGCCCACCTAAAATCTTAAGGGGACAAAAGCCAATCGATGAAGATCTTCCTTATTATACCCTTCACCACACTGTGGTACAGGGTATTATGTCTTTGTGCATATGTTTGTAACAGGCAAAAGGAAACAAGATAGACCCATGGTTCCTTTTGAGAATATGCATAGAATCACTTTCTAAGGCGATTTATGCATCTTCGTCATCCCGTCCGTCTGTCTGTCTGTCCATGTTAAATTGTAAACAAAGTATAGGTCGCATTTATGATCCGAATTGGATGAAATTTGGCACAGGTCACATATTTGGTCCAAAGACGAATCTATTGAAATTGGGAAAATGGGTTCAGATTTAGATATAACTCCCATATATATTTTCGCCCGATTGAATGTAAACATTCCCTACATAACCTTCGATTTGCACGAAATTTGGCACAGCCTAGTGATTAAGGTCTAGAATGATGTGTGTTAAGTTTCCTGAAAATCGGTTCAGCTTTAGATATAGCTCCCATATATATTTTCGTCCGATTTAATGTAAATGGTATATCAAAGTCCCTATATATCATTCGATTTGCACGAAATTTTGCATAGGGTACTGAATTAAGCCTATAATGAAGTGTGTTATGTTTCGTGAAAATCGGTTTAGGTTCAGATATAGCTCCCATATATGTACATTTTTGTCCGTTTGATTGAAATGGTGCACCAAAGTCCCTAAATATCTTTCGATTTGCCTGAAATTTGACATAGTGTACTAAAGTAGGTATAGAATGATGTACGTTAAGTTTCCTAAAATCGGTTCAGATTTATATATAGTTCCCATATATATTTTCCTTCGTTTTAGTGTAAATAGTGCAACAAAGTCAATATATATCTTTCGATTTTCACGAAAATTGGCATTAATGAATTAGGTCTAGAATGATGTGTGTTGAGATTTCTGAAAATCGTGCCAGATTTACATATAGCTCCCATATATATTTTCGTTCGATTGAATATGAATGGTGCACCAAAATTCACATATATATTTCGACTTTCACGAAATTTGGTCGTGAAAATCCGTCTAGATATAGCTCCCATATATATTTTTTTCCGATTTTAAGAAAACGATGCACCAAGACCTTAAAATGTGACCGATATGCACAAAACATACTGAAATTAGTATAACTTAACCTGAGAGAAGTTTCGATGAAATCGGTTTAGATTTCGATATAGCTTTTATATATTTTCGTCCGATTTTAAGTAAATGGTGCACCAAACTCCTCATGGTGAAGGATATCATATAGTCGGCCCCATCCGACTTTACTACTTCCCTTCTTTAACTTGCTTTGTGGCATAAAATTGGCGATTTCCCAAAAAAAAACTTTTTTCAGACGTGAAAATCTCAACTCTTGAAGATATAGCGGATTTATTGTGCTAGCATCAAGTGGCGGCAAGATGGCTTCTCAAACTTTAAATGCCTTTTTCTCCAAACAGCGTTTTTGCGAATGGCGAATGGCGGGCACGTTAACTCAAAAACTAATAAACCAGTCGATCCTAAATTTCGGGACTAGGATAAAGCCAATCGGTGAAGATCTTCCTTATTTTTTAACTTGTTTTGTGGTACAAATAGATTTTCCAAAAAAAATTTTTCAATCGTCCTTCATTTTGTTAATTTTTTAAGCGAAGCCAATAATCCTAGTTCATACTAGAGTCAAACATGTACTCTTTCTAATACCCTTGGAATTTTCGGATTCCGATGTTCCAATGAGGAGTTATCATGCCCGACCATCAAAAATAAGGTCTTTTCTTTAATCACAAAAAACAACAGCTCAACAATAACAAAAAAATTTTGTAAATTCTTTTTCATCCCCTTTAAATCTTCAAAAATATATATGCAAAGTTACAAACCTTAACAAGCATTGTTATTGATTAACCAGCCCATTGAAAATCTTGAAATGAATAAACCAAGTATATTCTTGCCGTATGTTAGACAAAATCGATTTATAGTGATATCTTTAAATATATAGATTTTCAGCGGACTTACTGCAAACGGTGAACCCATCTCCCAATGTGTGTCTTACCGTATTCAATATAGCATTGTATGTGTTATATTTATACCCTTCACCACACTGTGGTACAGGGTATTATGTCTTTGTGCATATGTTTGTAACAGGCAATAATAATCGAGATAGACCCATGGTTCCTTTTGAGAATATACAAAGAATCACTTTCTAAGTCGATTTATGCATGTCCGTCCGTCTGTCTGTCTGTCCATGTTAAATTGTCAACAAAATACAGGTCGCATTTATGATCCGAATTGGATGAAATTTGGCATAGGTCACTTATTCGGCCCAAGGACGAACCCTATTGAAATTGGGAAAAATCGGTTCAGATTTAGATATAGCTCCCATATATATATTTAACCGATTTAAAGTAAACGGTCCCTATATATCTTTCGATTTGCACGAAATTTGGTACAGCCTAATCATTTAGGTCTAGAATGATGTCTGCCAAGTTTCGTAAAAATCGGTGCAGATTTAGATATAGCTCCCATATATAGTTTCCTCCGATTTCATGTAAATGGTGCCCCAAAGTCCCTATATATCTTTCGATTTGCACGAAATTTGGCATAACGTATTGAATTGCGCCTAGAATGATGTCTGCCAAGTTTCGTAAAAATCGGTCCAGATTTAGATATAGCTCCCATATATAGTTTCGTCCGATTTCATGTAAATGGTGCCCCAAAGTCCCTATATATCTTTTGATTTGCACGAAATTTGGCGTAACGCACTAAATTAAGCCTAGAGTGATGTCTGCCAAGTTTCGAGAAAATCGGTCCAGATTTAGATATAGCTCCCTTATATAGTTTCGTCCGATTTCATGCAAATGGTGCCCCAAAGTCCCTTTATATCTTTCGATTTGCACGAAATTTGGCATAACGTACTGAATTAAGCCTAGAGTGATGTCTGTCAAGTTTCGAGAAAATCGGTCCTGATTTAGATATAGTTCACATATATAGTTTTGTCCGATTTCATGTAAATGGTGCCCCAAAGTCCCGTTATGTCTTTCGATTTGCACGAAATTTGGCATAACGTACTGAATTGAGTCTAGAATGATGTCAGCCAAGTTTCGTGAAAATCGGTCCAGATTTGGTGCAGCCTAATCATTTAGGTCTAGAATGATGTCTCCCAAGTTTCGAGAAAATCGGTCCAGATTTCTTTATAGCTCCCACATATAGTTTCGTCCGATTTCATGTAAATGGTGCCACAAAGTCGCTATATATCTTTCGATATGCACGAAATTTGGCATAACGTACTGAATTGAGCTTAGAGTATTGTCTGCCAAAAAAATTCTGAAATTAGTATAACCTAACCTGTGACAAGTTTGTTTGAAATCGCTTAATATTTGGATATAGCTTCCATATATATTTTCGACCGATTTCAAGTATATTGGGCATCAAACTCCTCAAGTTAGTAAGATTGACATCAAATTTTGCATAACGTACAAAATTGAGCATTGAATTAAGTAGTTGCGTTTTCTAGAAGTACAGACATATCCCAACGGATGACCTATTTATATTTGTTTGAAGTCGATTTACATACTTTATGGATAGATCTTGGTAGATTCACAATTAGAAAAATATCGCATATTTTATTTCATCCAATTACATGTTAATAGTCCTGTTTAATATACCCATATTGGTGAAGGGTATCATATAGTGGGCCCCGATCGACTTTACTACTTTTCTTACTGGTTTATATATACATTATTGTCCAATTTTAAGAAATTCCCTACGCTTGGACGATTGACACGAAATCTTGCACAAAGCCCCAAATTGAAACTAGAATGACGTTTACTATATTTTGTTATAATTTCATTATTTAAACTATACAAAATATTTTAGTTGAAATAATATTTATAAAATTTAATGCAAAATGGTATTTAATTTTTCCTAAATGCTCTAAAAAGGGCGGAAAAAGCAGAGAACAAGAAAAGAGATTATCATTGTGGCTATGAAAGACATTTAAATATTTATTGCATAAACCACAAAAAGTTTTGCCGAGAAGCACCACGAAGTGGGGAAAGATAGTTTATGTGGAAAAGAGACGAAAATATATGCTGTGTAGGGCATTAAGAAACTTTTGTTGAGTTTGCTTTGCATAATCACAGCAAAACCATCAGCAATTTTGTGTGAACTGATGGATGTTTGGGCATTATCGTTCAGAAGAAGAATAGTATTCGGCAAAAAAAAACTACTTTAAAAGTTTTTTTATTCTGCTTAATGATGTAAAATTGTAATTTAATTTGATGTAAATTTGAAATAAATAATATTAATGTGAAAAGAATCTGTGAGATGGTTTTACGAGAAACTAGGTAATATTAGACAAAATTGCTGAGAGCCCGTACCAAAAGAAAAACCAGTATGGAAAATAGTAAAGTCGGACTGAGTGGACTATATGATACCCTTCACCACTTTGGGTTTATTCTACATATCGCTGGCTTAACTTGTAAAGGCAACAAGTCCAAATTTCGAGAAATTAAGATTTTGATACAATTATGTATAAAGAGGCAAAACACATCGATCTAAAAAATGAAAATAGAATTATCTCATTTGTTATTGTTGTCGCTAGCTTAACATCATGTAAAGGCTTTTTATTTTGAAGATTTTGGACATGATTTTCAGCCGAATTGACTGTAATTTGGTATTTTAGGTACTTATGGGATAGCTCACCTTCCAACAAAAACTTATCAATATTGGTCCACTTTTTAGGGTACCTATAGCGACGTTTTTACTTATTTTTTTCATATTTTTGAAAGAATTATTTTTCCAAAACAATCTTTTCTCTTTTAGATAATATTAACATGTAAAAAATCAAAATAATTGCAGTAATTAGAAAATATAATGATAGACAAGCTGTAAGAAAAAGACCTAAGTCCATTAAAACATGCAAACTTAGCGACAGAAAAAACTCTAAGTCTCAAAAAGGCGTGTATCTCCGCAAATACTTATTTTTTAATTTTGCCTTAAACGCAATTAAATTACACATACAATACAAAAAAAATTGCATTTACAGATTTAAAAAATCTTTATTCAAAAGAAAGTTTGATTGTATTTTGTCTCTCCTGAAAAATTGTGAAATATGGACTTGCCGCCTTTACAAGTTAAGCCAGCGATATGTAACTAACAATTGCATACCAATCGAAGAAACATACTCATGTCTTTCTGCAAACTATGATAAATTTAATCTTATTCGGGCTGATTTAGAGTCGTCTTCGTACCATGGGACAAATTTATGGAAAACGATTTAAAGCAAAATTGATGCACGCTATTCGGTACGCCGCACTGTTAAAAATGTAATTTCAATCAGAATATATATGTATATGTGCGAGCTATATCGAAGTCTGGACCGATTTTTCTGAAACACACGTCGTTCTAGACTTAATTCAGTAGGCTGTGTCAAATTTCGTGCAAATCGAAGGATATATACGGACTTCCGTTTACATAAAATAGGACGAAAATATATATATAATAGATATAGCGAAATCTGAACCGATTTTCCCGAAACTCGCCACTCATCATTCTATACTCAATTCAGTACGCTATGCCAAATTTCGTGCAAATCGAAGGATATATAGGGACTTTGGTGCACTATTTACCTTAAATGGTAAAAATTTAACACACATCGTTCTAAACTTAATTCAGTAGGCTGTGCCAAATTTCGTACAAATCGAAATATATATAGGCACTTCCGTGCACCATTTACATAAAATCGGACATGCATAAATCGACTTATCTCGTTTTATCTATATCTCGTTTCATTTTGCCTGTTACAAACATATGCACAAAGACATCATACCCCGGACCACAGTGTGGCGAAGGGTATAAAAATTATAAATTTTGTAGAACGATCTAGAGGAGTTAGAGGATGAAACGTATGACGACTTTCGTGAAGCATATATAATTTTGTGATATCGAACTCAGTTATACCTATTCGAACATACATATGGAATAATGCAATCTACGTCTATCTACTGCCAACATTGAATTAAATCCTAATACTAGTAACAATATTTCTAAGTTTTCATCTTCTCATCTCATCTTCTTTTGAACACAATATGTGAAATATTCTAAAAGAAGATTAATTTTAACACCAAAAACTAATATTGTAAATTTATACGTCCTTCCTGCTGGCTTGATTACATGCTCACATTCTTCTGTGTGAAATAAACCTGTCTGATACATCCTACCTTGGATGAATTTGTATTTGTGTGTACCACATACATAGCATTTTAGAGACACAAAAGGTTATAAGGAAAATTTTGTCTCTCATTCCCATAATTCTAATAAACACAAAAATACGAATATGTTATACTTAATATTTGATATAAATATAAGAATTCCATTCAATTCAAAAAAATATTAATTAAATAAAATAAATTAATAAAATAAAATTTAACGTTAAACAGTAAGCAAAGAACCAAAGTCGGATGGAGCCGATTAAAGAAACACGAAGTATGTTTTTTATGTCATTTATATTATACTAGCGGGACCCGAGGCGCTTCGCTGCCCCTGCTGAAATTATCAAATTAAAATTTAGATATGATCAATTGGTAAATTTAATTTTAAAATTAGGTAAACCCTGGTATTTTTATATGCTCGCATTAACACTACAAAAAGTGTGAAATGTCCATGTTATAGTAGTTGTATAGTAATTATTAAATAATTCACTGTTTTCTGAAATGGTTGTAATTTTTGCTTTCTTGAAACACAATTTTTCGGAAAGTAACAACAATTCAAAAATTATGTCAATACTTTTTATAAATTTTACACGATCGATCACCTTCATCTGTTACCTCCTCCACAAAATGAGATTAAAAAAAATAATGTTTTAGTGTTTTAGAGTCTACAAACAAAATATTTTCAAATTTCAATATGCTGATTTTTAAAATGCAGTAAAATGTGTATTCCCGTTGATCGTACTATGCTCATTTTTGTATTGATGGTGTGTATTCACACCATCGTTATTCAGCCAAATTAAAAAAACGGTATCTTAAGATAAACGCATATTGCATGTTCAGAAGTTTTGAGGTATGTTTACTATTTATGCTATAACTCCGCATCCACGCGGAATTTTTAAAGTTTATAGGGCCTATGTTACTTTCAGGGCATGTCTCGATATACAGTGTAAATCTCATTAAGATCTGTTCAGCGGTTTTGGCGTCTATCAGCCCTTCGCTGCCGCTGATAAAGTTATCAAGCATATACCAATGATCAATTAATAAGAAACCTACATGCAGCGGCAAATATACTAATTTTAATTTAACTACATATTGACAAATTTTTGTAATCCAAGTAACATTTGTTATATATGTAAATATATTTTCACAAACTGACAAAATAGAAAATTATAACGTCAATAATTTTTTCAATTGTATTTATACCCTACACAACTATGTTGTCAGGGTATTATAGCTTTGTGCAGCCCCAAAAGTTTGTAACGCCGCGAAATATTGGCCCTAGACCCACCTTTAAGTATACCGATCGTCATATCTCGACTAGCTGAGTTGATCTAGACATGTATGTCCGTCCGTCCGTCCGTCCGTCCGTCTGTCCATTATAATTTGTAAACACGATACAGGCCACAGTTATGGACCAATCTTCACGAAATTTTGCATGTAGGATGGGTTCTGGCCAATGAAGACCCCTATTGTTTTTGGAAAAGATCGGTTAATATTTAGGGGATGAAATGGACCAAAAACTAAATTTTTGTCTGATTTTCTGGTCGCTCCAGACGCCACAATTATGGCCCAAACACCGCGAATTTTTGCATGGAGAAGAGGATCGGGTCAAAGAATAAGCATGCCTGTTTTGATAAAGATCGGTCAATATTTAGCGGGTCAAATGGACCCTAACTTTTGTGTGAAAAATTACAAAATTTGTATTATATAGCGTATATATTTACGACTGAAGGACATAGATCCGAGAAGTTGGTAGTATATCCAAGAGGAGTGGTTGACCTTTAAATTGATACCAATTATGTTGTCGTAGGTACACGGATGCGGGAGTTACACTTAAATATTTACAGGTACTTACGTATTCATATATTATTTAGTAACCTATTACCACACTGGAGGGCGGAAATGTAGCGCTGATCGCTTTGAAATGTTCCATGAGGTTCCAGTTATGGTCAAGGACAACGCCTAAAATGTTAGGTGATGATCAGATAATAACTTTTCGGATGAAGTGGACCGAAAATTTAATTATTTGTACTTTTCGAGTCGAAAGCCGAACATCACAACACAACCCACGGCGAAGGGAATCTTATTAAAGAATATTTTTCCAAGGGTCCATGCAAGGCGTGGATTTTTTAAAGAATATTTTTCCAAGGGTCATATAGGCGTGGATTTTTTAAAGAATATTTTTCCAAGGGTCATATAGGCGTGGATTTTTTAAAGAATATTTTTCCAAGGGTCATATAGGCGTGGATTTTTTAAAGAATATTTTTCCAAGAGGCGTAGATTTTTTTAAAAATGATTTTTCCAAATGCCGTATAGGCGTGAATTTTTTAAAAATGATTTTTCCAAATGCCGTATAGGCGTGGATTTTTTAAAAATGATTTTTCCAAATGCCGTATAGGCGTGGATTTTTTAAAAATGATTTTTCCAAATGCCGTATAGGCGTGGATTTTTTAAAAATAATTTTTCCAAATGCCGTATAGGCAATATTTAGCGGGTCAAATGGACCCTGACTTTTATGTGAAAAATGACAAAATGTGTATTCTATAGCGTATATATTTACCCCTAAAGGACATAGTCCCGAGAATTTGATATTATATCCTAGAGGAGTGGTTGACCTTTAAATTGATACCAATTATATTGTTGTATGTGCTCGGTTGTGGGAGTTACACCTAAATATTTACAAGTATCTCAGTATTCATATATTATTTAGTAACCCATTATCACTCTATAGAGCGGAACTATAGCGCCGATCGCTTTGAAATGTTCCATGAGGTTCCAGTTATGGTCAAGGACAACGCCTATAATTTTCAGATATAAATTTTGGAATGAAGTGGACCGAAAACTTAATTTTTTGTGTTATTTTCGAGTCGATCTATATACCACAAATGAAAGTCGAACATCACAACACAACCCACGGTGAAGGGAATCTGGACAATAGCTGTACTGAATACTCGCAATATTCGGAAAATATGTCAGTGTGAGGAAGGGTAGCTAGGACCTCTAATCGGGCAAGGGGGTGCAAATATCACGAAATATTGCCCAGGCTCGGAATAAACATCCGCAGAAAATTTGAGCTCCGTGGTAGTTGTGTAGGGTATCGTATGGTCGGCCCCGTCCGACTATACTGCTCCGCTCACTGGTTTATTTTTATTTCAATATTTAAAATTATATCGTAATCGTTCCAAAATTTATTCTCATCGGATGAAGCGTATTTACTTCCATGTTATTCAACTAAATGTAGTCGCTACATGTAACCAACCTATCTTGGAAAATGAACATACATACATTATTTCAGATATACATACATATGTATGTACATATGAATACTTTTGATGCTATAACTCCGCATCTAGACGGATTTTAAAAATTTAACTAACCTATGTTACTTCCATGGGATCGCTTGATGCCCTGTGAGCATTTTAGTAAAATCTGTTCAATGGTTTTTGATTCCACAAACAATATGTTTTCTATTTTCTACGTATAGATTTAAATGCAATGAGGTGGGCATTTTCCCTTGATCGCGCCACCCTTAGGTGGTCTCGATGATGTGTATATACTCCTTCATTACACAGACATATTACGAAGTCGGTATCTGTAACCATTCTTAAGATATACGGAAATTACATGTTCATAATCTTTGAGGTATGATTACATTTGATGTTATAACTCCGGATCCACGCGGAATCTTAGAAGTTTATATAACCTATGTTTTTCCCAGGGCTTGCCATGACGTTCTGCGAAAGTCTCTGTAAAATTTGTTCAGCGATTTTTAAGTCTACAACCAAAATGTGTTTTATTTTTAATATTCAGATATTTAAAATGCAATGGAAAGTGCATTTTCCGTTGATCGTAACATGCTCATTTTTATATGGATGATGTGTATTTACACCAATGTTATTCAGACAAATTTTGAAGATGGTATCTCTAGCCGTTCTTAAGATATACGCATATTATATGTTCCGAAATTTTGAGGTATGTTTACTATTGATGCTATAACTCTCGGTTCAGATTTTGATAATATTTTATATTGTCTGATTTCATTTCAATAGCCTGCAGAAGATACTATATGTACACAAAAAGGCATAATTATTACTCGGAAACATTCATTAAGCATGTTTTAACCCTTTGTGGCCCAATATTGCCCACAGGCATCAACATGTTTTAGAGCTTATATTTATTATACAGCTAGTAGATATTCATTCTTTGGATGTCCTATGTCAAGACCTGATTATGGGCGATACGTATCAGAAGAAAAATCTAACCAGTGAGCAGAGCAGTATAGTCGGACGGGGCCTACCATATGATACCCTACACAACTACCACGAAAAGCACACTTTCGGCGGTTCTATATTCTGAGCCTGGGCAATATTTCGTGATATTTGCACCCTTTTTACCAATTATAGATCAACCACTCATCTTTCAAGTCTTGCATATTTTTCAAAAAAAAAAAAAAAAATTGTCACTTTAGGTTTTGGTTGATTTGACCCTCGGAAAATTGGCCGATCATCATCTAAACAGCCGCTCTAAATATTTGGTCAGATCCCCTTCACCATGTAAAATATGTGATGTTCTGTATATAATAATTGCCTCTAGAGCGACTAGAAAATCTGACAAAATTAAAGTTTTCGGTTCATTGTACCCCCTGAATGAAATCTCAACTTCACTGAAAACTGTAAGCGTCGTCCGTGACCATAATCGGAACTTCATGTACAATTTCAAAGCGAACAGCGCGACATTTCCGACTTCTAATGGAGTAATACTAATACTATCACATTTACTTCATTACGTATAACTCCCGCATCGGAGTACATACAGCCATATAATTGGTATCAATTTGAAGGTCAATAACTCATCTTGGGCATACTACCAACATCTCGTACATGTCCTTCAGGAGCAAGTATATACGCCCCAGAATAAAAAATTTGTAATTTTTCACACAAAAGTCAGGGTCCATTTGACCCGCTAAATATTGACCGATCTTTATGTATGTCAATTGTTGTTGTTGTAGCAGCCCTATTGTTTTTATACAATGTCAATGGTTGTCATTGTTGCCGTAATCATTGAAAAATAATGAGAATGAATTTAATCTTATTTAAACATGTTTATAATAAACCATTATAAAAGCATTGTTAAACATTCTTAGAATTAAAGACTTATTTTACCGAAATCTTTATAAAAGCTTGACATACAAGCGATCCCTTTAAATGCCTATATTAACCTCCTCCACAAAATGGGCATATATAATCGGTGGGTGTATATAATATGTGTATATATTACATGTATAATCGGTGGGTATATATGTAATTAGTGTATATATTGCAAACATAGATCTTTGGCGGAACCTTGACATGAAACCGGACAAAATTAAATATATACTTTAACCGGCTTTAATACATCCAATGGACATAATCCCTTTTATGTACAATTTATAACAAATTCTGTAAATTTACCTTTACATGTGGACTGATCCAGAGCAAATATTGGATATTTGGTGCACTATCGTTGAAATAGGACCAGATTTAAATATAGCTCCCATATATATTTTCTTTCGATTTTTAGCAAATGTTGCACCAAAGAGTCAAATTTAGGCATATGTGCACAAAATTTTGCACATCGTACTGTTATTAAGATATCCTAACGTGTGCCAAGTTTTATTAAAATCAGTTGAGATTTAAATATAGATACCATATTTTCGTCCAATTTTAATAAGTGGCACACCAAAGCGTTGAAGAATGTCCTATTGACACAACATTATGCACAACGTATCGAGTTGGATCTACAATAATAAGGTTGAATGAAATCGGTTCGGGCTCGTCCGTTTTTAGGTGAATGGTGCACGAAACTCCTCATGTTTGTTCTATTGACACACAATTTTGCACAACGTGTTAAAGTTAGTATAGTCTAACATTTGTTAAGTTTTGTTGATATTACTGACTTAGATCCATATTAATGTATGCAAAGTTTTGTTGAAATCGGTCATATATATTCGTCCGATTTTATGTAAATGGTTTGGAAGAAATCAGTTCAGAATTAGATGTAGCTATCATTTGCTTTCATCAAATTTTATCTATGTTTGTTTGTAAAAGGCAAAAGTAAACGAGATAGGCTTATGGTTTCTTTCGAGAATACGCATGAAATCACTTTCTGAATCGATTTATGCATGTCCGTCCGTCTGTATGTCCATGTTAAATTGTAAACCAAGTACAGGCCCCTCGTCCGATTTTATATAAATTTTACACCATGAGACAAAATTTTGCATGCGTATTGAAGTTACTATATGTTGACATCCGTTGTTATACACTTCACCACACTGTGGTACAGAGTATTATGTCTTTGTGCATATGTTTGTAACAGGCAAAAGGAAACGAGATAGACACATGGTTCCTTTTGAGAATATGCATAGAATCACTTTCTAAGTCGATTTATGCATGTCCGTCCGTCTGTCTGTCTGTCTGTGCATGTTAAATTGTAAACAAAGTACAGGTCGCATTTATGATCCGAATTGGATGAAATTTGGCATAGGTCACTTATTCGGCCCAAGGACGAACCCTATTGAAATTGGGAAAAATCGGTTCAGATTTAGATATAGCTCCCATATATATATTTAACCGATTTAATGTAAACAGTCAATATATATCTTTCGATTTGCACGAAATTTGGTACAGTCTAATCATTTAGGTCTAGAATTATGTCTGCCAAGTTTCGTGAAAATCGGTCCAGATTTAGATATAGCTTCCATATATAGTTTCGTCCGATTTCATGTAAATGGTGCACCAAAGTCCCTATATATCTTTCGATTTGCACGAAATTTGGCATAACGTACTGAATTAAGCCTAGAGAGATGTCTGCCAAGTTTCGAGAAAATCGGTCCAGATTTTTATATAGCTCCCATATATAGTTTCGTCCGATTTCATGTAAATGGTGCCCCAAAGTCCCAATATATCTTTCGATTTGCACGAAATTTGGCATAACGTACTGAATTAAGCCTAGAGTGATGTCTGCCAAGTTTCGAGAAAATCGGTCCAGATTTAGATATAGCTCCCATATATAGTTTCGTCCAATTTCATGTAAATGGTGCACCAAAGTCGCTATATATCTTTCGATTTGCACGAAATTTGGCATAACGTACTGAATTAGGTCCAGAATGATGTGTGTTAAATTTCCTGAAAATCGGTTCAGGTGTAGATATAGCTCCCATACATATTTTCGTCCGATTTTAGGTAAATATTGCACCAAAGTCCCTATATATCGTTAGATTTGCACGAAATTTGGCATAGCGTACGGAATTAAGTCTAGAACGATGTGTGTAAAATTTCGTGAAAATCGGTTCAGATTTAGATATAGCTCCCATATATATTTTCGTCCGATTTTAGGTAAATAGTGCATCAATGTCCCTATATATCCTTCGATTTGCACGAAATTTGGGATAGCGTACTGAATTATGTCTGGAACGATGTGTGTTAAATTTCGTGAAAATAGGTTCAGAGTTAGATATAGCTCCCATATATATTTTCGTCCGATTTTATGTAAATGGTGCAACAATGTCCCTATATATCCTTCGATTTGCACGAAATTTCGCATAGCATACTGAACTAAGTCTAGAACGATGTGTGTTAAATTTCGTGAAAATCGGTTCAGATTTAGATATAGCTCCCATATATATTTTTGTCCGATTTTGGATTTATAAGTAAATTTGGATTTATAAGTAAATAAAGAACTCAAAATGTGGCCGAATGCAAAAACCATACTGAAATAAGTGTAACCTATATTTCGATATTTCGCTTTAAATTTATTTATATTATTTTGTCCCATCGTAAGAAGCAACTCTATACCTGACCAAAATTTAGTATAGGTTGCAAAATGACATGTTTAATTTCATGTTAATGGTTCTTCAATAATGCGACGTCAGTTAGGATTCATCTGTTTAATATACCCACAGTGGTGAAGGGTATCATATAGTCGGCCCCGTCCGACTTTACTACTTTCCTTACTGGTTTTTTTAGAAAGAGTTTATTTTCAATATCATAAAAAACACATAGTTAATTTATAAGTTTCGATTCACATTATCCTGTCTTGTCCAGAAAGTATTTTCGTTCATAAAACAGATGGACATGCCACTGGAGTAGTATATGTTTAGGAAAATATGGAAGATGTAAGGATACAACGGGATATTACCATTGATTAATTAGTGTTTGCTAGTATGTAGTGTTTTGTTTTAAATAATAAAATTAAAAACGAAATTTGGAAACATGAACCTTGGAGAAATACCCAAACATAGACTTATCATGGAAAATTTTCTGTATGAATATGTTTACCCTAAAAGAACGCGGAATGCGAAATGGTAGCAATTTCAAGAGGAAAATGCGACTAAGGCATTCAAAAACCAGTAAGGAAAGAAGTAAAGTCGGACGGGGCCGACTATATGATACCCTTCACCACTATGGGTATATTAAACAGGACTATTATCATGAAATTGTATGAAATACAATATGTGATATTTATCTAAATGTGAAACGACCTAGATCTATCCATAAACATGTCATTCGTTTGTTACAATGAAACAAAGGTATGTAAATCGACTTCAAACAAATATCAATAGGTCATCCGTTGGGCTAGGTCTGTACTTCTAGAAAACCCAACTATGTTATTCTATGCTCAATTTTGTACGATGTGCAAAATTTGATGTCAATCTAACAAATATGAGGAATTTGATGCACAATTTACTTATATATGGATGCTATATCCAAATATGAACCGATTTCAACGAAACTTGTCACAGTTTAGGTTATAGGGGAGACTGGGGCACCTTCGGCATCGGGGCATCTTCGGCAATCGCGTTTTCGATATGAAGCTCTCACCGTACATCACTAGTTTCGATACATAGGTATCGAATATCGAAATAAATAACTGACACAAAGTTTGAAATTTCTAGCTAATAAGCTTATTTAGATACATAGGTTTTTGTATTTTTATAGATGTTTCTGTAATATTTCAATTCCATTTCGTAAGTATTTCGTGATTAAACTTTTAAAATTTTTAAGACAATATTATTAAAAAGTGGTTAACTACGATGTGTATTGTTATACAAATATTTAAAAATATAATGTTTTTACAAAACTGATCGAAAAAAATGAAAAAAACTATAAAAAGTACATTCGGGGTACATTCGGCATTTTAAAGTGGGGCACATTCGGCCATATACAGATTGTGCAATATTATGTCCTTAAAATGTTTTTGAGTTTGTCTTTAAAACTAATCATTTAATATGGTTCGAAATTGCATATATAAGATCAAAGGTGCTTGTATTGACGAAAATGCGATTGAAAACCTCTATTTCTGATAGTATGTGCGACCTTGAGATTTAAACGTCCGCCGCTACAAAATAAAGTCCTATAATTCAAACATTGTGTGGCGTATTAAAACCAAATAGAGCCTTCAGAGGATTATAATTTCAACCAGACTGATAGCGATCACAATTACCCGGCTATGACTATGGTGCCGAATGTGCCCCATCAAATGCCGAAGCTACCCCTGGTTGGGGCACATTCAGCGAATTTGACTTTTTTTACAAAACTGTAAAATTTTTTACCTAATACTATTTTTTTATATCTTTTAGGTACTATTTTTTATTATTAAGTGTCAGAGGACAATAATCATAAAGTTGTTATATATGTTGAATAAGTACTGAGATATAGAGCTCTAAAAAAAAAAGTGCCGAAGGTGCCCCAGTCTCCCCTACTGATTTCAATACGTTTTGTTCCTATCAGCCATATATTGGTTCCTTGGTGCGTCAATTACTGAAATTCAATCTATAATATAAGGGAGCTATATCTAAATCTCAACCGATTTTCACTAAACTTGGCACACATCATTCTGGATTAAATTCAAAGCGCTATGCTACATAAGAACTTGGTATATTATTTAGATTAAATCGGACGAAAAAAAATATATATATATATATATATATATCTAGACCTGAATCGATTTTCACGAAACTCAGCACACATCATTCCAGCGTCAATTCAGTACGTTATGCCAAATTTTGTGCAAATCGAAAGATACATGTGGTGCACCATTTACATTAAATCGGACGAAAATATATATGGGAGCTATATCTAAGTCTTGACCGATTTTCACGAAACTTGGCACACATCATTCTGGATTAAATTCAAAATGCTATGCAACATAAGAACTTGGTACATTATTTAGATTAAATCGGACGAAAATATATATATATCTAGATCTGAATCGATTTTCACGAAACTCAGCACACATCATCCAGCACACAACATTCTAGTCTCAATTCAGTACGTTATGTCAAATTTCGTGCAAATCGAAAGATATATAGAGACATTGGTGTACAATTTACATGAAATCGGACGAAACTATATATGGGAGCTATATCTTAATCTGGACCGATTTTCACGAGACTTGGCAGATATCACTCTAGGCTCAATTCAGTACGTAATGCCAAATTTCGTGCAAATCGAAAGGTATATAGGGATTTTGGTGCACCATTTACATGAAATCGGACGAAACTATATATGGGAGCTATATCTAAATCTGGACCGATTTTCGCGGACATTGGTGCACAATTTACATGAAATCGGGCGAAACTATATATGGGAGCAATATCTAAATCTGGACCGATTTTCACGAAATTTGGCAGACATCACTCTATGCTCAATTCAGTACGTTATTTCAAATTTCGTGCAAATCGAAAGATTTACATAAAATCGGACGAAACTATATATGGGAGCTATATCTAAATCTGGACCGATTTTCTCGAAACTTAGCACAGGCTCAATTCAGTACGCTGTGCCAAATTTCGTGCAAATCGAAAGATATATAGGGATTTTGGTGCACCATTTACATGAAATCGGACGAAACTATGTATGGGAGCTATATCTAAATCTTTACCGATTTTCACAAAATTTGGCAGACATCACTCTAGGCTCAGTTCAGTACGTTCTGCCAAATTTCGTGCAAATCGAAAGATATATAGGGATTTTGGTGCACCATTTACATGAAATCGGACGAAACTATATATGGGAGCTATACATGAAATCGGACAAACTAGTGGAAGTGATGCAAATGTGGTATAGGTTGGTAATGTGGTATAGTCACTTTTTTTGTAAACTGAAAATTTTAGAATAACTGAAACATGTTCTATAGTTTGCTGTTCTCAAAAAAATATGATAGCAATGACCTGTTTAATTTATTTAAATCACGTTGAGAATCAGTACCAAAAATAACATTTTTCATGAAATTGACTTTTTTCGGTTGAGGTTTAAAAATATTTTTTTGTTTTACGGATGTACTTTAATCGTTATTACTAAAGCATTAAAATAATCAGTATGAACTAAAAATCAAATAATATGCGCGATTGCACCACATAATCACCAATTTGGAACAAAAACTAGACATTTCTTCAGTAAACACAAGTGTAGGTAATGTGGTATACCTTGATTCTGCATGAAAAAAGGCCAGCACTAGACAAAATCTCATTACTATGTGAAACATTTGTAGTCTACGAGAGTCTACCGTGATTCACAAGGATGAAAAACAAAGGCTATGAGTTTTAACAACATCTCCATACAAAAATTAAATATAGCCATGTGTAGACATTATTATATAATAAAAATAAAAATTGCACTCAACGTATCCGTTAAAAATCTTAACAGACATAAATCTCGAGCTAATTCGCATTCATTAAAAACAATAAATTATATAAGATATCAATTGGAAGTGAAAATTATACTGCAACCACATTAACATCATATGGTATACCACATTACCTGCATTTTTTTTTTAAATCACTTTTCATGGGATTTCAAATATTTTCTCAAACATCTCTTAAATTGTTAGAATAATATTATTTTCAAATTGATAAATGGAAAGACAACGCATGTAGCATGTTAAGTGTAAATTTTCAATTTAATCGGATAAAAAATAAAAATTTGGCAATCTAAAAACAAATGGGTATACCACATTTGCATCACCTCCTATATATATGGGAGCTATATCTTAATCTGGACCGATTTTCACGAGACTTGGCAGACATCACTCTAGGCTCAGTTCAGTACGTTCTGCCAAATTTCGTGCAAATCGAAAGATATATAGGGATTTTGGTGCACCATTTACGTGAAATCGGACGAAACTATATATGGGAGCTATATCTAAATCTTTACCGATTTTCACGAAATTTGGCAGATATCACTCTAGGCTCAATTCAGTACGCTGTGCCAAATTTGGTGCAAATCGAAAGATATATAGGGATTTTGGTGCACCATTTACATGAAATCGAACGAAACTATATATGGGAGCTATATCTAAATCTTTACCGATTTTCACGAAATTTGGCAGACATCACTCTAGGCTCAATTCAGTACGTTATGTCCAATTTCGTGCAAATCGAAATATATATAGGGATTTTGGTGCACCATTTACATGAAATCGGACGAAACTATATATGGGAGCTATATATAAATCTTTACCGATTTTCACGAAACTTGGCAGACATCATTCTAGACCTAAATGATTAGGCTGTACCAAATCGGAAGATATATAGGGACCGTTTACATTAAATCGGTTAAATATATATATATGGGAGCTATATCTAAATCGGGACCGATTTTTCCCAATTTCAACAGGGTTCGTCCTTGGGCCAAACAAATGAGCTGTGCCAAATTTCATCCAATTCGGATCATAAATGCGACCTGTACTTTGCTCACAAAAATACATGGACAGACAGACGGACGGACGGACATGCATAAATCGACTTAAAAAGTGATTCTATGCATATTCTCAAAAGGAACCATGGGTCTATCTCGTTTCCTTTTGCCTGTTACAAACATATGCACAAAGACATAATACCCTGTACCACAGTGTGGTGAAGGGTATAAAAGCAGAAAGTGGGGTTAAACTTTCAAATGGCCTTGATCTAAATTGTTAACTTTCTACATATATGTGCGAACTTACATATTCATTGGTGATAAAATCGGTCCCGATTTAGATATAGCTCCCATATATATATTTAACCGAGTTAATGTAAACGGTCCCTATATATCTATCCGATTTGCACGAAATTTGGTACAGCCTAATCATTTAGGTCTAGAATGATGTCTGCCAAGTTTCGTGAAAATCGGTCCAGATTTAGATATAGCTCCCATATATAGTTTTGTCTGATTTCATGTAAATGGTGCACCAAAGTCCCTATATATCTTTCGATTTGCACGAAATTGGACATAACGTACTGAATTTAGCCTAGAATGATATGTGCTAAGTTTCGAGAAAATCGGTCCAGATTAAGATATAGCTCCCATATATAGTTTCGTCCGATTTCATGTAAATGGTGCACCAAAATCCCTATATATCTTTCGATTTGCACGCAATTTGGCACAGCGTACTGAATTGAGCCTAGAATGATATGTGCTAAGTTTCGAGAAAATCGGTCCAGATTTAGATATAGCTCCCATATATAGTTTTGTCCGATTTCATGTAAATGGTGCACCAAAATCACTATATATCTTTCGATTTGCACGAAATTTGGCACAGCGTACTGAATTGAGCCATGAATGATGTCTACCAAATTTCGTGAAAATCGGTAAAGATTTAGATATAGCTCCCATATATAGTTTCGTCCGATTTCATGTAAATGGTGCACCAAAATCCCTATATATCTTTCGATTTGGTGCCCCAAAATCCCTATATATCTTTCGATTTGCACGAAATTTGGCATTACGTACTGAATTGAGCCTAGAGTAATGTCTGCCAAATTTCGGGAAAATCGGTCCAGATTTAGATGTAGCTCCCATATATAGTTTCGTCCGATTTTATGTAAATGGTGCACCAAAGTCCCTATATATCTTTCGATTTGCACGAAATTTGACATAACGTACTGAATTGAGCCTAGAGTGATGTCTGCCAAATTTCGTGAAAATCGGTCCAGATTTAGACATAGCTCCCATATATAGTTTCGTCCGATTTCAAGTAAATGGTGCACCATAGTCCCTATATATCTTTCGATTTGCACGAAATTTGGCATTACGTACTGAATTGAGCCTAGAGTGATATCTGCCAAGTCTCGTGAAAATCGGTCCAGATTAAGATATAGCTCCCATATATAGTTTCGTCCGATTTAATGTAAATGGTGCACCAAAATCCCTATATATCTTTCGATTTGCACGAAATTTGACATAACGTACTGAATTGAGCCTAGAGTGATGTCTGCCAGGTTTCATGAAAATCGATTCAGATCTAGATATATATATTTTCGTCCGATTTAATCTAAATAATGTACCAAGTTCTTATGTTGCATAGCATTTTGAATTTAATCCAGAATGATGTGTGCCAAGTTTCGTGAAAATCGGTCAAGACTTAGATATAGCTCCCATATATATTTTCGTCCGATTTAATGTAAATGGTGCACCACATGTATCTTTCGATTTGCACAAAATTTGGCATAACGTACTGAATTGATGCTGGAATGATGTGTGCTGAGTTTCGTGAAAATCGATTCAGGTCTAGATATATATATATATATATATATATATATATTTTCGTCCGATTTAATCTAAATAATGTACCAAGTTCTTATGTTGCATAGCGCTTTGAATTTAATCCAGAATGATGTGTGCCAAGTTTAGTGAAAATCGGTTGAGATTTAGATATAGCTCCCTTATATTATAGATTGATTTTCAGTAATTGACGCACCAAGGAACCAATATATGGCTGATAGGAACAAAACGTATTGAAATCAGTATAACCTAAACTGTGACAAGTTTCGTTGAAATCGGTTCATATTTGGATATAGCATCCATATATAAGTAAATTGTGCATCAAATTCCTCATATTTGTTAGATTGACATCAAATTTTGCACAACGTACAAAATTGAGCATAGAATAACATAGTTGGGTTTTCTAGAAGTACAGACCTATCCCAACGGATGACCTATTGATATTTGTTTGAAGTCGATTTACATACCTTTGTTTCATTGTAACAAACGAATGACATGTTTATGGATAGATCTAGGTCGTTTCACATTTAGATAAATATCACATATTGTATTTCATACAATTTCATGATAATAGTCCTGTTTGTCTTTAAATTAAAAACTTAAAACGCAAAAATTCAATTAGTATTATTCAATAACAAATGGAAATCATAGTGGCCAGGCATCAATTATTTTCATATGCAAATTATTGAAGCTGTTTAAAGGTGATTGTAATTTAAATTTGGAACCGATGAATTTAGTTTAATATATTTTCGTCTCGGAAATTTTGAGGAATAAGCAGCAAACAATTCCCAATTGAATTATGCACGATAATTTAGCCGCGTAATGAATTACATAAACATGTGTGTTAAGTGAAATTTCGTGATATGCATTTAATCTGATTCGTGGAAAAATTTAGTCATTGATAGGAATACATGGTATCCACATTTTTTCCTTTAAAAATGCGATTTAACGCTGTTAATATACCCGAAATGGTGAAGATAAGATTTTGCACATTCTTTACTTCTTACCTTACCGGTGTTTTAGAAATTTTGCCACATTTGGATATGGCTGGTACCATTTCCGATTATGGCAAGTAAAAAAATAAATTTCTTCAAGTCACTTATATGTGTGTGGCTTATGTAAATTTAATGTTGACCAAATTTCGGTCTCCTGGTGATTTGCTAATAAACCTATGTTTGAGCACGAATTTACGTTTATGAATTGATTGATGTCGGTTAATATCAGCCTTATTTAACACAAATTGCCGATAGTCAGTCATTTTGACTGTTTTTCAATTTGAAGTACAAAAACAATTGTGTATATTATGACAAAGCTTTTTAAAATTTTGTCACTTTTTGTACCATCATAGAAATACGTTTATTAATCATAGTAGCTGCTTCCCAGATTTCGATTTCCGTATTCAAATGTGCTATACCTATATTGCCTTTGTGTAAAACAGCGGCCATTTTGACCTCTTGGGAAATTTTAAATAACCAAATGACTTTTATTATTTTCTAATAAAATAAATTTCTTATATGACCAGATCATTTGAACAACAACATGATAAACCCATGTTTGCTACTCTAAAGATACACAAACATTGAACACACAAATTTCGGCAAAAATCAATTTTATATTTCCAGTCGATTTCACTATTATAGTAAACACTAACTCTTTTTTGAACATTTTAACTCGCGCTCTTATTTTTCTAAAGTGAGAAACTCGTGGGACCCTATCCAAAGCAAACCAGTAACAAATAATAACAACGTTTTATATGATTGTAAGTAATGTGAAAAATATTAAAAAATAAAAATATAAATAAACCAGTAAGGAAAGTAGTAAAGTCGGACGGGGCCGACTATATGATACCCTTCACCACTATGGGTATATTACAATGGAACAATGGAATAAAAGTATGTAAATCGACTTCAAACAAATATCAATAGGTCCGTTGGACTAGGTCTGTACTTCTTTGTTATTCTATGCTCAATTTTGTACGTTGTGCAAAATTTGATGTCAATCTAACAAATATGAGGAGTTTGATGCACAATTTACTTATATATGGATGCTATATCCAAATATGAACCGATTTCAACGAAACTTGTCACAGGTTAGGTTATACTAATTTCAGTACGTTTTGTTCCTATCAGCCATATATTGGTTCCTTGGTGCGTCAATTACTTAAAATCAACCTATAATATAAGGGAGCTATATCTAAATCTCAACCGATTTTCACTAAACTTGGCACACATCATTCTGGATTAAATTCAAAACGCTGTGCAACATAAGAACTTGGTACATTATTTAGATTAGATTATATATATATATATATATATATATATCTAGATCTGAATCGATTTTCAAGAAACTCAGCACACATCATTTCAGAATCAATTCAGTACGTTATGCCAAATTTCGTGCAAATCCAAAGATATATAGGGACTTTGGTGCACTATTTACATTCGGACGAAACTATATGTGGGAGCTATATCTGAATCTAAACCGATTTTCACGAAACATACCAGACATCATTCTAGGCTCAATTCAGTACGTTATGTCAAATTTCGTGCAAATCGAAAGATATATAGGGACTTTGGTGCACCATTTACGTGAAATCGGACGAAACTATATATGGGAGCTATATCTTAATCTGGACCGATTTTCGCGAAACTTGGCAGACATTACTTTAGGCTCAATTCAGTACGTTATGCCAAATTTCGTGCAAATCGAAAGATATATAGGGACTTTGGTGCACAATTTACATGAAATCGGACGAAACTATATATGGGAGCTATATCTAAATCTGGACCGATTTTCTCGAAACTTGGCACACATCATTCAAGGCTCAATTCAGTACGTTATGTCGAATTTCGTGCAAATCTAAAGATATATAGGGATTTTGGTGCACCATTTACATGAAATCGGGCGAAACTATATATGGGAGCTATATCTAAATCTGGACCGATTTTCTCGAAACTTGGCACACATCATTCTAGGCTCAATTCAGTACGTTATGCCGAATTTCGTGCAAATCGAAAGATATATAGGGACTTTGGTGCACAATTTACATGAAATCGGACGAAACTATATATGGGAGCTATATCTAAATCTGGGCCGATTTTCTCGGAACTTGGCACACATCATTCTAGGCTCAATTCAGTAAGTTATACCAAATTTCGTGCAAATCGAAAGATATATAGGGACTTTGGTACACCATTTACATTAAATCGGACGAAAATATATATGGGAGCTATATCTAAATCTGAACCGATTTTTCCCAATTTCAATAGGGTTCGTCCTTGGGCCAAACAAATGAGCTGTGCCAAATTTCATCCAATTCGGATCATAAATGCGACCTGTACTTTGCTCACAAAAATACATGGACAGACGGACAGACGGACGGACGGACATGCACAAATCGACTTAAAAAGTGATTCTATGCATATTCTCAAAAGGAACCATGGGTCTATCTCGTTTCCTTTTGCCTGTTACAAACATATGCACAAAGACATAACACCCTGTACCACAGTGTGGTGAAGGGTATAAAAACATTTACATGAATGATCCTTCGCCCTAAAAGGCACAAAACTCAAAAATTCAGCTTAAGCCCGGCTGGGATTAGAACCCTGGTTCCCATGGCATCTGTTGGTGTCCGGCGCCTTAGCGTTCCGGTGTGATGCCAAATGTCCGAACCTTGACACGGTTGAATTTAATTCGTAGATGCAATTTCGCAACAATAGTCGACATAAATGCAACTTATCAATTAAAGACATTTGTAAGCCACATTGCCCAATATGCTTGATGAGCCGCTTAACCAACGGCGAAACGCGTCGCATAGTGGTGGGAATGTAGTATCTCTCTGGCTTTCCTTTTCATTGCAACTCCGATCATGTAGCTCATCTCGAAAGAGAAATTAATAATAAACATTATTAAAAAATAAGTTTAAAAAGTTTCTCTACAGAATGAAGACATTTTGACCGCTTTTCGGCAATATAGGTATATACAAATTTGCCGTCTTTCTAGTGTTAAATATGTATATTTACAACTATATGTTTCCATTATGAACTTAAATCATACCATATATAAACCCAAATTAGTGTAGGGCGTCATATAGTAGGCACAGCCCATCTTTGGCATGTTCCTTAATGCTGATAGGCCAATAGATTTCCTTACAGTGAAATATATGCACTTCCCATTACACCCCTCTTTGTAGACAATTGACACTAACGTTGGCTTGGTATTGTATCAATCTATTTTTTAGTTCAATACTAAAGTAAAATAAGTTGAATATTGGATTTTTATAAAATATGTATAAATATGTTGGCCCTAAGGCGTGGTTTTTTAAATAATTTTTAAAGGCATGGATTTTTTATACAATTTGGTAGGACCTAAGGCGTGCATTTTTTATGCAATTTGCATAGCCCCTCGGTAGGCCCTATAATATTCACTGCTGTTACATTGCTGAAGATACATTTGACATGATCATATCAGATATATCTGTCAAAATAAATTTAAACTCCATGCACATTAGAACTTTTTACCGGGTTAACCTACTTTATGAGGATTTATTTGACATATATGCAAATGATATGAGAATTGAAACCCACTGGGGTAACGAAATCCGGTTAAATGTAAACGTACTATGACGATTTCAATAAAACTGTTTCTTTTCTATACTTAATCTACTTAAAGTCCAATATAAACCCCCTTACAAAACGTATGATTACTTTCTTTTACATAACTGAGTTTCAACTCAATTGGCAATTTGAATGTATTCCAATTCGTTGCTAAGCGAATATTGGTGAAGATACTCCAATGATATATGAATATATTTGAGGTACATAATGTAGACACAACGCCTACGAAGATTATTCAATTTAGATATTGAAATAATTTTCTCAAAATATGAAATTTCATACTATTAACCAGTGAGCGGAGCAGTATAGTCGGACGGGGCCGACCATACGATACCCTACACAACTACCACGGAGCTCAAATTTTCTGCGGATGTTTATTCCGAGCCTGGGCAATATTTCGTGATATTTGCACCCCCTTGCCCGATTAGAGGTCCTAGCTACCCTTCCTCACACTGACATATTTTCCGAATATTACGAGTATTCAGTGCAGCTATTGTCCAGATTCCCTTCACCGTGGGTTGTGTTGTGATGTTCGACTTTCATTTGTGGTATATAGATCGACTCGAAAATAACACAAAAAATTAAGTTTTCGGTCCACTTCATTCCAAAATTTATATCTGAAAATTATAGGCGTTGTCCTTGACCATAACTGGAACCTCATGGAACATTTCAAAGCGATCGGCGCTATAGTTCCGCTCTATAGAGTGATAATGGGTTACTAAATAATATATGAATACGTAAGTACCTGTAAATATTTAAGTGTAACTCCCGCATCCGTGTACCTACGACAACATAATTGGTATCAATTTAAAGGTCAACCACTCCTCTTGGATATACTATCAACTTCTCGGATCTATGTCCTTCAGTCGTAAATATATACGCTATATAATACAAAAGTTAGGGTCCATTTGACCCGCTAAATATTGACCGATCTTTATCAAAACAGGCATGCTTATTCTTTGACCCGATCCTCTTCTCCATGCAAAAATTCGCGGTGTTTGGGCCATAATTGTGGCGTCTGGAGCGACCAGAAAATCAGACAAAAATTTAGTTTTTGGTCCATTTCATCCCCTAAATATTAACCGATCTTTTCCAAAAACAATAGGGGTCTTCATTGGCCAGAACCCATCCTACATGCAAAATTTCGTGAAGATTGGTCCATAACTGTGGCCTGTATCGTGTTTACAAATTATAATGGACAGACGGACGGACGGACGGACACACATGTCTAGATCAACTCAGCTAGTCGAGATATGACGATCGGTATACTTAAAGGTGGGTCTAGGGCCAATATTTCGCGGCGTTACAGACTTTTGGGGCTGCACAAAGCTATAATACCCTGACAACATAGTTGTGTAGGGTATAATAAAATGTAGTTGTCAATGGTTCGGAATCAATTGTTTTGACATTGAAATCAACAATGCACCTTTATTGTATTTTTTTCTTCAACATGCTTTCAGTATATATCATAATTGATACCGTAGACAGCAAAATCAGTTTCGCATCCTCATACTTAAACAACACCGAAAAATATCCATTTCTATTATATTATTTTAGCGGTTATAAATAAAATTCATAAATCATCACAAGTGTCAGGGGGAACTATGACATATCAACCGCCAATATATCTACGTTATGATGGCAGTGGTATATCGAGAAATGACACCAACAGCGATATATTTGCCACATCAACAGTTCGCCCAACGAAAATGACAAATGGTTACCAATGACAACACCTTTGCTCTAATTCATAACCCAAGTCACATAACTCTCAGTGAGTTCAGACAGCATCATCAGACAACAACAAAATTGTGCCATGGTTATGATGAATTTTGTTTTTCCAAGAACAACAATAAATATGCTCATGAATTTATGTGTGGTATAAAAAATACGATTTTAAATATCAGAACAAAAAACATATTTATAAATACCACCAGATATTTAGGTTCTATATGCTTTGTCATTGAATATAATAGGTTTGGGAAATATAACTGTTCTTCACGTAATGTTGTAATGTTGTAAATTGAAAAATTATTTAATAATTTTTTAATGAGTCGACGTTATCATTATTTTCTGTTTGTAGGGTCATTGTTTCACCATTTACATTAAATTGGATGAATATATAAATAGTAGCTATGTCTAAAACTGAAACGATTTCAACAAAACTTAACACTTGTCAAAATTGAACACCATTTAGATGAAATCGGAAGAAAATAAAATATATACATCGACATAGAATCTTATCCTGATAAAGAATTAATATTTCGACAAAATTAATATACACTCATACTATAATCGCTTCATATTTATTTATAGTTTCTTATATATTTTCGACGGGTTCCATCCAAATGTCGAATTTGCACAGCGTACAGAATTCAGCCTTAAATGACGTGTGATAAGTTATATCGAAAACGGTTTTGATTTACGTATATTTTCTGTCCATTTCTGAACAACATGTGAGCATATAGATATTGATCACATGTATAAATTCGTCTAATTTCCTGTAAATGCTCCATGGAATATGATATGTCAGCTTTGGTTTAAATCGCCAAATATATTATAGTATTTTACACCACTAGTACTATTTTTCGGCTGAATTGGCTATAATTTAGTACTTTGAGTTCTTATTAGGTAGCAGAAAAAATTATAAATATAGGTCCATTTTTTCGGATAGCTCTCTATAAGGGTACCCACAAATTTCGGTATTTTGGGGTTCTTCAGAGCGTTTTTTAACCGGATTTGGCATTACGTAGTGGTATACGATAACAAATCCCTCTCCCAAAAATTATTAATATTCGCCCCCTTTCAGGGTAGTTCCCATATAACTC
>NW_026879745.1:0-28839 GCF_032173495.1 Musca vetustissima | reverse complement strand
CAATACCACAGCGATTGTGGAATTTGGGACATGGGAAAGGAAAACGAAAAAAAAAACAACAGAGAGACAGAGATAGTGATAATTAACTTAACGAATTATAGCAAATGTTCTAGGAATAATGTGTTTTTCATTTTAAAATCGCAAAGGCATTTTATGATTGGAAACACACATATGGTCAGCTTATCAGACTCTTATACGATGACCTTACACACAACAATATTAGAGCAAAGGAACTTAAAGGCACAGAAAGAATAAATCGTATTATATATGAATATTGTTCAGAAAATCTTGTCAGAGTCGGGATTTCTGCATTTTATGAATGCAATTCATGAAAACATTAAATACTGTTTTATTGAAAAAACAACTTTAGGGTGTGTGTTTGGTGGAGGTTGGTTTCTACGGAATAGAAGTTATAGATCGTTTCAATTATTGATTTTATATTCTCTTTTTCTTTGTTATATCTCCTCTCGTTTCTTTTTATTTAGTTACATGCTCTGCGTCATTAGAACAATCATCACTTGTCTAATATATCTTATTTTGCATTTATATCGAAATAATTTGGAAAATACATATGAGAATTTTGTAATACCAATGCAGAGGTCGGTAAGAGTGTCTAAAATAAGTAGACAATGGAATGCAAAACAAGACACAACTGTGGTCAAATAAGCGGTTGCAAAAGTAACCACCAAGAGAGGCGGAGAACGATACCAAAACACAACCGAACAATGAATGGTGGTTTTGGTGGTGATGTTTTTTCTTGGGAGGAATACATTTGCTTTTTTCAAAGTAAAAAAAGAGAGTGGTAAAATGAGTACAAATAGCGACAATGTAGAGCGAAATAGGAAAATAATTGTGATATTAATGAAATGTGTACATTTTTTTTTTTTTGGGAATAAATAGTGGCTTTCTCATGACTATAAGAATTTTAACATGTATTCAGATCAAGGTACATGTACAATATTAATAATTATAAGTGTATAAAGAAAATGTTGCTTCTGTGTCAATTAAACAATTTTTTATATACGATTGGAGGACATTTGACAGTATATCGCTCATTTTCTGCAAAACCGGCATAAACTAAAAAAATTGATTTTCAGAAAATGCGTTAAAGTATTTAATCCACTCACACCTTACAAGGAACTTCTACAGCTTCTCAGTCAGAGTGTAAGAGATATTCATCTGAATTGTTTGCACAACTTGAAGTTTGATATAGCGAACAATTCTGCATCATCAATTCAAAAATCACGATGTCTTGCAGCAAAAAAGCGATATGTAGGATCAGATTAAAAAGCCACTTTTGTCTGTCTCTTGTAATCACGATGGATATATTGACTCTATTGATACCTATATGGATTATATAATTGTACGACTACGGAAGAAAATTGTAAGGAGACTGTATCGGTTACAAATATCGCTGATAATTCGCTACTGTAAGTGAAAGTTTTGCGAAGGCTCGGATGTGTCGATTCCTCGTCCTTCTTAGGAATTAGGATTGTCTTATGACACATTTGGTATGTTCCAGTACTTTTTTAATAGTAAATCTAGTAAAAGGGAAACATTTCAAAATTGCTCTCAGAGTAAAAAAATAATTTGAAAAGTTCGGGAACGCAAATCTAGTAAACATGCCAAAATTAGATGGCAATACTTCAAAATCAACAAAACCGCCAATCAGAAGTTGGCATTCCTGTTTACCATTTTTACTCGGCCAAATTTCTCGAGTAAAATGTTTACAAAGAGAACGCCATTTTGTTTCGTGCTCTCTTAAATTGGAGTTAATGTTTTACCAGTTTTGTGGGTTGAGGAACGGGTTTCGAGTAAAAACATCGCTATCGTACTATTTTGTGCATTAGTGATTTAGATGTACACCTACATCCATATAAAGTCCAACTCACGCAAAAACTGAAACTGATCTGACGAAACTGATCACAACGTCGTAGAGAACGGAAATATTTCGAAGAAAATTTTCTTAAGCGATGAAAAACATTTCTTACTCGTTGGGAATGTTTATAAACAAAATGTTCGTATTTGGAGAAACGAGAAACCGCAAGTAATTGAAGATAGGCTAATACATCCAGAAAAAAAATCACTGTTTGGTGTGCTCGTGCGATTGGGCCTTACTTCTTCGAAAACGGCGGTTCGGAGCGTTATGGTCATATGATAACTCCAGCGAATATGGCTTTTATGCAAGATACATTTCCTGGCCATGTAATTTCTCGTCCTGACGATATCAACTGGTCACCAAGACCATGCGATTTGACATTACACTAAAAAAAAAAAAACAATTTTCAACATTTGCCAAGTCATGGCTGAGATACCGCCTAATTTTGCCAAAAAGTGGTCGAAAATTACCGAAAAAGAATCAATGCTTGCAACAGTTAGGTAGAGGTCATTTAAATGATGTAGTGCTTCACGCATAATGTCAATATTCAGACCTTCTAATAAAAAATATGTATCATGCAAAAAATATGTTGTAGAAGTTCTATTTACTTTCAATTTTGAAACCTCAAAATGGGTAATCCTGTACAATTTATGAAAGGACAAAATATTACCTCTTATGATGATCTAATTTAATTTGAAATAATTCGATTCATTCTTTATTAATATCGATCATCTTTACCGCCTATATATACGTTTTTAAACAATACCTGCAATTAACCACAACAATTGTAGTTAAATTGTGATTTATTTCGATATAGAAAAGGTGTTTGTTATCACAGAAGTGATCCCTTAGGCCTTTACTATTGTAAAGTAGCTTTAACTATGACAACCTGTACTGGGTTACTAGTCCTACATCTGTCATATGAATCAAACGTAAATACATTTTTTATCAGATTCCCCCCTCCCACACACACATACACACAAAATAAATAAATATTTGTCTATTTATAAAAAGGTCGAATCATTGGACTATGTGGCTGGCGTCAGTTCGCCATACGAAAACAAAATACACTCATCGTCAATATTATCTAAATATACAAATCTACACTTAATGCGATATAGCGTCGTATCTATCAACGCGGTGATAAAGAGGTCAATGATTCGGGCAACTAATTTTTTTCGTCATATAGAAGCCAACAAATAATTGAAATAAGTTTACTGCTACTATTTGGGTTCAAAACACTCGATTGTATGGCATATTTTTCTTCTTCTTTCCAATTAACAAATTAAATTTAGAAAATAAGCTGTAGTGTTATTGTTTTTTAATGGCTAATGATACTGTGTCATTGGAGGAAAAAATCTGAAACTAACAAATAAAGTGACGTTAAAATTCTACAGTTTTATAGGGGATTTGGTGTACCAATTAAGTTTTAGAGATAGTCTAAAGTAAAAAACGTCAATTTATTCCATGTGAATTACAAGGCTATCTCCCGCCAGACCAGACTCACACTTTAAAATACGCGGATAATACTCGTGCTGTTATATGAATCTGAAGCATGGGTTCTTGCGCAAGCAGATGAGGCAGCTCTTGGGGTGTTTGAAAGAAAAATTCTCCGAAAGATATACGGGCCGATCAGCGTTGACGGTGAATATAGGCGCCGAATGAAACACGAGCTTTACAATTTATACGCGGACATCGACATAGTCAGTCGTATTGAGCTGCAGCGACTACGATGGCTATGCCATGTTCTGCGAATGAATGAGAATGCCCCAGCTCAAAAGGCATAAAAGAGCGAGCCTACTGATGTTTCCCGTAGAAGGGGAAGGCCACGAATCATATGGAAAGACCAAATAGAAAACAACATCTTAGAACGTGATATTTCAAATTGGAGATGCGCACAAGACCGACGCGCTTGAAAATCTTTTTTAAAGCTCGGCTTATGGAACAACCGGTCTGTAACAAACCAGCTAAGTACGTAAGTAATTACAATATTTTCACCATCCATCCATTTCATTTTGAAATTTTTTCGTTTTCGTAGGCATGAGGTTTTCCGAACAAGAATCGATAAAAAGTGCAAAACGACAATAAAAACATACGAATATCGATTTGTTGTCTTGGCAAATCTTTCAATGATCTAATGAGCGGTATTTTTGTAGAATATTTGGAGGTCAAAAACTCTCGATTGTGGTTCATCAAAATGGGGATAAAAAAAGATGTCAAAAATGTTCGCTTGTGGTTCATGAAAATAAGACTAAAAAAGACGCATAGATTTCGAAATAGAAAGAGGATATGTTTTACAAAATATTTGTCATTCGATTTGACTGGAGAAATAGCATTTGAAAAATTGTCTGCTGTAGCCACAGTAGCAAATTCTTCAAAAACTTGAAATATGGCGAATTTGTCCTACTCGGTTTTAATATACTCGCCAAGGGCTTTCATCTCCATAGGAAATTTCCCACTCCCAGACCAAACGCTTGACCAATATTATGCTTGAAAATGGGGGCCCCATGCGGTCCACTCCGTTGATATCGGCCTAAGAGTGATGCAAATTTTAAAAATTCCTATATTTTCTATGAAGCTAACTAAGTCGGAATTGACACAATTTTTTTTCTCAAACATCTACCATGCCCTAAGATGTGGCTAATCGGCTATATGGTCATACTTTTAAAAATCTTAATCCCATATCTACAAAATTTTAACCCCATATCTACAAAAATCCCAAAAAATCGGCCAATTCTTTCTAACATCTTCCTAAAAAGTGCTCAACATTTTGAGAAATAAGTAAAAATAATAGCAAGATAGCCGAGAATACGAATTGATAAAAAATCGACAAATTGTAATATTTTTAACAATGGATCCAAAATGGGCCCACATGTTAAAACTTACTAAAACTTGGTGTATCCCATATGAAATCTGAAGATGGGATCTGTTTGGCCACTTTTTCCTTTACAACTACCATTGATCAGCAACTTATATTTAGACTGAGACAGTCCTATGGCTAGTAGGGTTATATGCGACGAAAATGCCACTCCGGGAAATATTGATTTTAGACCCCATGTCCCTGTGGACCATATCCGTTTCTTTCCTGGCATTTTATGAATGACCGTTTGTTTGTCTGGCTAGCTGGTGCGCACTATAACTCACGAAGGGTGTAACGATTTTCGTTACGTCGATCGACGTTTTAAAAAACGTACTTACTGAGGAAACATTTATTCTTTTCATGGAATTATATCCTTGTATGAAGAAGCCATGGAATTCAGAAATAAGGACTTTCTGAACTACAGGGAAACAATGAGGGATATTTTCAATAGCTTGCTATTTTCTTCTGATCCAAAAATATCAAGTTTGCCTCGTAATACATCTCTCGTAGTACATCTATATCTGAAGAAGCCCTTAAACTACTGGAGGATCCAATGCTAAATACTAATTCAGATCAAAACTAGGATTCTAAATGTGATTAGTATTTAATAAGTAATGCCTAAATTTTATAAAATATATATAGTTCAATGTTTTAGATATATGTTTCGGAATTTTTAAAAGAAGCTCCCATTTTGGGAGTACTATGTGTAAAACGTTTCAAAATAGTAATTTTCAACTAAAAATTTAAGTTTTTTCTACAAAAAAAAAAATCGGCGCGTATTGGGTTAATAAAAAATTGCTAATTTTTTTCATAAAATAATTAAAATTGTCCATCTAAATCTATTCATATCCCAAATATCGATAAATATAGTGTAAAACATCTACTTTTATTTTCTGCGCCCTAGATGTGCATTTTTTCCCACTGTGCGTCGTATTATGTTTTCCAAACCTACGAGGGCAGTTCGGAAAGTTCTAAGCCTAGCACAAAAAGCGCGGCATAAACAGAAAAAAGTTAAGTGTTTTGGAAACTTTCATCTCTGTTATGAACACATGTTAAATTTTGTTTCCATCTGGTAACTCCTTCATATAGGAAAAGGTGTTCAAAAAAGAGACATCCGCAATTTCTTTACAATGAAAGCAAGCATTTCTAATTTTACCATTGTAAAAAATTCCGGATTTGTCTTTTTGAACATCTGTTTCTATATGAAGTTACCAGATCGAAGCAAAATTTTACATGTGTTCATAACAGAGGTGGAAGTTTCCAAAACACGTAAATTTTTTTCTGTTTATACCGCTCTTTTTGTGTTAGGCTAAGAACTTTCCGAACTGTCCTCGTACATGTACTTCCTCACAGATGGTAAACCCAAATGTCAGAATACTACATATCGCTTATATGCTGCAAACAATCATGATTTTTGATTTAATGATGCAGAATTGTTCGCTATATCAGTTTTAATTAACACCTCATACACACTCTGATTGAGACGCTGTAAAAGTTCCTCTCTTCCTTGTAAGGTGTGACTCGATTGAGAGTTTAAAACGCATTTTGTTTCAAAATCTATTATTTTATTTATGCCGGTCTTGAAAGACCTATAGCTATTCCACTTGAGTGAAACTTTAAGATAAAATTATTCTTAGTGAAAATGTTGCCGTATTGATTGGCATATCTAATGTAGGTCCATTTTAAAATGTATGCTTTTGTTCTATCACCCTGACAGGTCTGCTTGTTTCTTTTCAGATAAGCATCCTAAGAAAAAATCTATTTACGTCACATCTTGACGAACTAATTAAAATGAGAATGCCTTCATCAACTGGAATAGAGGAGTTGGCTTAGAAAAAATCTGGTATTATATTTTTGTTACGCATTTCTTAATACGTATCTGTATGTACAATGAGTTATTTATATACACACATGCATATATATGTATGTTTGTACTGTGGAATATATTTGCATATATTAAAATTAATATGGGAAGAGTATCACTGTCAATTTTATTGCCCTGGGTAAATATGAAATTTCTTTGATTCGCAAGAATTTTGAAAAAAATCAAAAAAAATTAATTTAGACATATCGAATATCAATATACTAATTTCATTAATTGATTTAAGGTGCCACATGTTGCTGAACAAAAAAAAAACGAAACCAACAACAATAAAATACAATCAATGCCATTGTTGGCACAGGCAAGATTTTTTTCTTTAATTTTCTTTTCATTTAAAAATAAAAAAACGATTTTATAAAAAAGTACCTAAACAAAACAAACAATGCGAATCCATGTCAAGTTCGATGAAATTTTATTTTCGATTTTCTGGTTCATGACAAAAAATGTTTTTTATAAAAATAGAAATTGTCTGTGTATGTTTTTTTATAAAACTGTGTCGGATTAGCGGTCAGAATTTTTGAAAATGCTAAATTGTGGCGGTACCTTTACAGTGAGGTTAATTCAAAACAGAGATTTGAGGGGAAGCTCTGAAGAAGAAGGGTTAAATCCTTTGGTATACATCTTCAAAGAAGCTTTGCATTTTGTGGGGGGAGGTACCAGAGAGAGTAGTCCTTTATGTCCCAGTTTCGGATTTGATCTAGGCCGGTAAACATACTCTGGGGGAGAGGCACCAGAAGGAGGGGACCAATGGGTCATAACTTCGGACTTTATATAGATAAGAGAAAAAATATACAATGGGAAAATTAGAAATCAGTGCTTTCCTTGTAAAAAAAATTGCGGATGCGTCTTTTTTGAACACCTGTTTCTATATGAAGGAGTTGCCAGATCGGGAAGTTTCCAAAACACTTAACTTTTTTCTATTTGTACGGCGCTTTTTGTGCTAGGCTAAGAACTTTTCGAACTGCCCTCGTATTTATGCCCTGTATATACCCTAAATGGGCATGAGATTGAGGGTATAAAAATATTGGTCCACCTCGGGGATTATTTGGTTAAATCTTTTCCTATTCAAATACTAAAGAAAGTATACATATGCCAAACGTAGACTTCGAAGAGTATTTTTATTAAACTGGTAGACATTTCTCATGACGTTCTCAAGATACAATTCTGTTCACAAAATCCAGAGACTATTTTTTATAAGATGAATTTTTTGTCCCCATCAGGATACAATTTTCTTCATAAAAAGATCGTAGTTTACCTTCGGGACCCAAGCGGATTTATTTGTTGTGTCATATTGGGTACACCATTCGATTTAAATGAGGTTTTTGATTACAACTATATTTGATTGACAAAATTATTGGACTCTCTCAGACGCCAAATCTTTCTGTCGACAGAAGCAATTTTTTCACTACAAAAAATGTGCTTGGTCCCTATCCTGGGGGCATTTTTATGGTACTCTCATGATACTATAAATTAAAAAAGTTAAGTTGACTAGGTTTTTATGCCCCAATTTTCAGGACACCAATTGATTTATAAACAAGTGAAAAAGCTTTAAGTTCGGCAGAGCCGAACTTTGTATACCCTCCACCATCGATATACTGACAGGTACTTGAAGTGAAAATATATGGAATGTAAACCATAATACAAATTTCAAAATGGATAAATTACCCTCAGCCTTATGCCTAATGAGAGTGTATACACTTTGACACGGTGAAAATGTGCCTCATCGAAATATATTTGTTTTAGACACCATGTTTCTTTGGACAATATCCGTTTCAGAAAATTTAGATTTCATCCAAACTTTGCCCATCTTACTATTTCTTCCAAATTTAGTTCCATTTCGAAGATGGGAAATACCGGTCCACTCCTTCTGGTACCTCCCACACAGGGGCTACGTCTAAATGCGGGTTATAGTTCATTATCGAACCTTACGTTATAGTTTTTTATCTCGAGGTCATCCGTAGGTGAAAAGATTACAACAGAGTCTTAGAACCAAACCCAAAACACAGAACAAATCAGATAACGATTTTAATATAATGGGGACTAGCCCAAAAAGGGGGCGAATATTAACAATTCTTGGTGGAGAGACTTGTTACCATATACGACTACAAAATACCAAATTGCAGCGAATTCGGTTAAAAAAAGCGCTGAATAACCCCAAAATAACGAAAATTGGGGGTACTCTTATATGGGGGCTACCCGAAAAAATGGACCTATATTCATAATTCTATGTGGAGAGATTTGGAACCTATTAAGAACTCAAAATACTAAATTACAGCCAACTCGGTGGAAAAATACGATTAAGACCCCCAAAATAATGAAAATTAGAAGGGACGGTTATATGGGGGCTACTAGAAAAAGTGGACCTATATTTATAATTTTTAATAGAGATATTTGGTACCCAATAAGAACCCAATGTACAAAATTTAAGCGAATTCGGCTAAAAACGCGCTCAAGAACCCAAAAATACCGAAATTTGGCGGGTACCCGTATATGGGAGCTATGCCTAAACGTGGACCGATATATCCCATCTTCGAACTTTACCTGCCTGCAGGCAAAAGACAACCCTATGCAAAATTTCAGCACCTATCTCAATTCCTTCAGAAGATAACGTGATTACAACAGAGGGACGGACATTGCTAGATCGTCTTAGAATTTTGCCCTGATCAAGAATATATATACTTTATAGGGTCGGAAATGAATATTTCGATGAGTTACAAACGGAATGACAAAATTAATATACCCTCCATACTATAAACAATTTACAATGGAAATTTATTGGGTACACCAAATGGAAAGTTGAACCATATACGAAAGTAATTACCAAAAGGAGTAGACCGATATATGTCAAAGGTCAAATTTTTCTTTAGACAAAAATACATTGTTTTTCCTCACGGGACTTTTATTCTTATACCATTTCTAAACCTCAGGACACTAGCATATATATATATATATATACATACATGAGGTTTCAGATTTCTGTAAATGGAAGAAAAGGAAGTATGTTTCCTAAGGAATTTTTCATTAAGTATCGGAAATATTTTGTTTTCCATGTTGGTATGGCATATTCTATTGACTTACATTTTCTACAGGGCATACATTGTTTCCACTGATCTATAAATTAATTCGTTTTGCTTACCTAGAAAAGAAACAGAAAATTGTGGATTCAATAAATTTTTGCCATGACAAAAGAAATTTTGTTTGCAAATTAAGATATCACAGGTAAATAATTTATGAAAATTTGAATTTGCACTCCATTGCATGCACGGTGTGCTTATCGTCAATATAATTTCGAATAGTCAGTCATAAATATTTTTTTTCTCCATTGTGTGGCTCACCTGGGTATCGTTAGTTTGTATTTTTTGCAAAATATATTTTTTTATGTAAATCCACGAAAAAAATAGAGAATTAAGAAAAAACTCAAACATTGGGCAACAAAAACCATAAACGGTTGCTTGTTCTTTATTGATTTGTCGTCATAGTCCACGTTTTGTTTGCAGTTCGTCAGTTCAGTTCGAGTGCAGAGAGGGTGGTCGGCCATTGTTTCACAATCAAATGGCCCACGGCGAGGGTTGGCAATATCTTTTTTCTGTTCTATTCACCATGCGACATCATGGTTATATTATTACATTGCGCTTAATTCAACTGCCTTTACAATACACTTCGGATAAATGACATTGAAAATAATAATAATAAATGTTTTATTGGAAATTTTAAATAAAAGCCAAAGATGATTTTCAAAATGTAAGAAAACGGAACTAAGTTTGTCTAGAACGAACTTTGTATACCCTTCGCAAGAATAAAACGCTAATTCAAAATATATAAAATCGATTGGTACCCTTATAATACTACACTGTATATAGGATTCTTATTACAATTACATATAGTTTATCTGCGGCTATCAATTTCAACATATGAAAAACATATGGCGCCTACGTCAATGAAATTGAAATGCGAAGAAAGTTTTTTACATACCGAAAGCGGAAATGTCAAATTACAAATTACTTCGATTTGAAAATGAGATTAGGCCCATCAAAATATGGAAAATTTGCGGGAACATATATATGGAGGCTATGTCGAATATGGACCTATATTGAAAATTAGTTAATACACAGAAAACAGTTATTAATAATTATTTTCAAAATTTCATTCACATTTTTTTTTTAATATAGTTTTTTCATATTGTACATGGACTACCTCGATTTGAATTCAAATAAAAATTATTATAATCATTAAAAAGTCACTATTTTATTTCCTTTCAATGTAAACTTTTCATTAATATCAAAACTATTTTCTTATTTTGCTCTACTTTACCACAAGTTGCGCGTATTTGCCCTCTCTCTTTTCACAAACAAATGTATTACTGCCAAGAAAAAACTCCACTACCATTATTCATTGTTCGGCTGTATTTTGTTTTCGGGTCGTTTTCCGCCTCTCCCCTACTTGGTGTTTTGTTTTTTATTTTTCAACCGTTTATTTACCACACTCACTTAATTTTGTTACAAAATTCGCATATGTATTTTCCAAATTATTTCGATATAAATGCTAAATAAAATATCACGAACAATCACTCATCGCACTCATAAGTCGATCAATAAAACATCTAAAAACACCTGTAACCGAGCAGTGCTAGTATGACCATACTACACAGCCCAAAAATTGATCCTGTCAATTATTCTGATAAGAAAAAAGGATACAAATCAATTTTTTGGATTCAGAGACCCACAATCTAGAGACGCTGAAAGTTTCGTCTCACAATTCCAAAAAAAAATTACAGCACTATTCGAGTTAACATTGTATATGATTTTTCAAAGAAAACATGTATTAAATAAGAATAGAAGAAGAAGAAGAACACATAAAATCAAAATAGAAAAATTCAAACGAAAAAAATTTTCTGTGCCATAGAAACATGCCACCACCACCAAATCACACTCCAAAATGTTTTTGTCACTCTCTCTGCCAATAAACCTGTATTTGAACTTTTATGAATTGCATTCATAAAACACAGAAACCCCGACATTGAAAACACTTTCTGAACACTATTCATGTAATATATGAATTATTTTTTCCGCGTATACATATTTCGCTTCCTGACATTTATGACATTTACAACTTTCATAACGTCGACTCTTTGTGGGGGAGGTGCAACAGAAAGTGGACCAACAGAAAATACCTTTCGCTCTATATCAAAGTTTTCAAATTGAGAATTACTAATATTTGTTGTCTGTATTTTAGTTCCTCACCCACAAAAGCCCCATATTCGCACTTTTTTGCGAAAAAAAATTAATTATTGACAAAGATTGAATCGATTGATGGGGATGGCAATTTTTCGAATAAAATTTTCTTCAGCGATGAATTACATTTCTCACCCGATGGCTATGTTAATAAACATAAATGTTATATTTGAGATTCTGAGAATCCTCGATAAATTGAAGAAAGGCCATTACATCCAGAAAAAATCACTGTTTGGTGGGATTATTGGTCCGAAAATGTGATTGGACCCTAATTCGTCGAAAACGACTCTCATCTTCTCATCTCATCTTTTTGGGGTAGTCCCCATATAACCCCATTTTTATAGTATGGAGGGTATATTAATTTTGTCATTCCGTTTGTAACTCATCGAAATATTCATTTCCGACCCTATAAAGTATATATATTCTTGATCAGGGTAAAATTCTACGACGATCCATGTCCGTCCGTCCGTCTGTTGTAATCACGCTATCTTTCGAAGGAATTGAGATAGGGTACTGAAATTTTGCATAGGTTTGTCTTTTGTTTGCAGGCAGGTCATGTTCGAAGATGGTATATATTGGTCCACGTTCCCATATAACATTACCCCCCAATTTTCGGTATTTTGGGGTTCTTGAGCACGTTTTTCAACCGAATACGCTGAAATTTGGTACATTGGGTACTTATTGGGTAGTAAATGCATCCACAAAAAATTATAAATATACCTCCTAATTTTCAGTATTTTGGGTGTTTTTATCGTATTTTTCCACCGAATTGGCTGTAATTTAGTATTTTGAGTTCTTAGTAGGTACCAAATCTCTTCACAAAAAAATTATAAATATAGGTCATTTTTTTCGGATCCGATATTTATAATTTTTAATATTTATATTAATAAAAAATTTTTAATAGAGATATTTGGTACCCAATAAGAATCCAATGTACCAAATTGCAGCGAATTCGGTTGAAAAGCGCGCTCAAGAACCCAACATACCGAAAATTGGGGGGTACCCGTATATGGGGGATATAAGGGTACCCCCAATTTTCGGTATTTTCGGGGTTCTTGAGCGCGCTTTTCAACCGAATTCGCTGCAATTTGGTACATTGGGTTCCTTTTTTAGTACCAAATATCTCTATCTCTAATAAAAATTTTAAATATCGGTCAACTTTTTCTGGTAGCCCACATATAAGGGCACCCCAATCATGGGTATTTTGAGGTTCTTGAGCGCGATTTTCAACAGAATTCGCTGAAATTTGGTACATTGGGTTCTTATTGGGTACCAAATATCTCTATTAAAAATTAAAAATATCGGTCCACTTTTTGATTTCAAATACCTGTCAGTATACCTGTGGTGGAGGGTATCCAAAGTTCGACCCTGCCGAATTTAACGCTTTTTCACATGTTTTACGTTCACTTTTGAAACCAAGAAATATAAAACCAGCATTATATTATTTTCTGCTTATAATTATATATATATATATATATATATTTCGAACATTATAAGCTTTTCCAAATATTTCCTTAATGCAGAATTGACTGTTGTTTTGGGCCAAATGGGTGGTAGACAATGCAAGGCAAAAAAATTAAATCCAATAGACACATGTGACCAATGAGAGACACAAATAAAAAAGAAAACCCGAAACTGAACTAAAGTGCACAGAAATACATTTTTTTTTGTACTGCTGTTTGTTTTTCATCTATGTAAACATGCAGGGTAGTGAGTTAAAACGCACTGGCAGACAACAACGTCAATTGCAAAAAATGAAAAAAAAACAAACAAAAAAACATTCGTGCGATAAATTATTTATAGCATTCCATAAACGATTAATTGTAATGAATTGCCCATTTTTGCCGACCATAAGCGTATGCATTTGGCTCCCGCCCAGACCACAACCGTCACCTACCTCACACAGAAGGCGATTACACAGTATACAGATACCGGTTTACACATGTCAAGTCGATAGACATGTCTATGCGATGGTGAATGAGCTGGGGAAAATGGAATAGGTTTTTGTTTTGGAAAAAAAACAGAAGGATCTGTATGACACACAAATTTATGCTGCAACATATGTTGAATCATAGTTAGAACAAGAGGGTAGATTATTGTTCGCACAACTTGCGACACATTTTAGGGTGGTGATTCGCTCACACCTCACATACATAGGTATGTGTATTTGATGTTTAATTTTATGCTGACAGTTTGACAATTTAAATGCAAAGGAATCATGGGAGCTGAGTTGAAATTCTGACTCATTTGTCGATAGAGAAATAAAATGGATATTTCACAGAAGTATGATAATGATAGAATGGCAAGTCTATGAAACTAAACCCACTAAATTGTAATACGGAATGAAAACTAAACATACAGGGTTGTACATATTCGATCCATCTGGCAACGCCATAACTTTTGACAGAAAATCGCTTAATGACATACCGCGTTTGAAGCGTCAGTCCAAGCAGATTTTTACCATGAACCAATACACGCCACGCGAGCGCTCTGAAATAGTTGAAATTTACATTCAACAGAAGAAGTCAATTGTGCCGGACCGTTTGATGTCGAAAAGTGGTCATTTGGACTGGCCACCGCCCGATTTGACACCGCCTGACTTCTTCTTGTGGCGATATTTGAAGTCAAAGGTTTACGTTAACAAGCCAAGGGCCGTAGAAGAGCTCAAGGACAACATTCGTGAAGAAATAGCCGTTGTTCCGGCCGTAATATTGGCAAAAACGATGGAAAATGCAGCAAAAAGGGCACAATACGTCATCAACGCCAGAGGCGGCCATTTGAGAGATATCATAGGTTATCATTTGATGTACACAAATCTACTTGGAACAAATTAAATGATTAACATTGCCAACCGCCAAATTTTGATTAAAAAAAACATAGGTCCGTCGAATATGGGCAACCCTGTACTATAATCATATCAGGTTATAGGTTATTTTTTAATACTTTACACCATAAAAAGGAGGATATACTAAATTTTCGATTGTAAAAACATGAAATATTTCTCGGACACACAAGAGAATGAATCGAAAGTTTTCAGTAATTTGAAATTGAATGACAATCAACTGACTGTGTACACCATATGAGGGCTACTATATATATTTCGTATCTGCATATTGTCGAGGAATTTTTCCTCCTCCTCTTGAAACACAACATTTTCTTGCATCTGGGTATCGCATCAGGCTGGTACAATGAATGACCTTTAAATTTCTCGTATTAGCCGGTCAAAAGAATGCCGACTTGAGCCGATGTGTTGTCATTGTCATAGAGCCCAGAGATTTGTGTCTCTTGGTAGCTTTTCAAATTTGTCCGAAAACTTCACGCAAACCAACTGAGGTGTTCCTAGGTTATCAAACAGAATATTGTCAGTTTTGCTGAAGACAAAGGCGACCATTAAAGTGATTTTTCCGGAAACATATTTAAATAACAACCAGTGAGCGGAGCAGTAGTCGGACGGGGCCGAACATACGATACCCTACACAACTACCACGGAACTCATTTTCTGCGGATGTTTATTCCGAGTCTCGGCAATATTCTCTTCCTCTTCCTCACACTGACATATTTTCCGAATATTACGAGTATTCAGTACAGCTATTGTACAGATTCCCTTCACCGTGGGTTGTGTTGTGATATTCGGCTTTCATTTGTGGTTTATAGATCGACTCGAAAATAACACAAAAACTTAAGTTTTCGGTCCAATTCATCCCAAAATTATTATCTGATCATCACCGAAAATTATAGGCATTGTCCTTGACCATAACTGGAACCTCATGGACCATTTCAAATCGATCAGCGCTATAGTTCCGCTCTCTAGAGTGATAATTGGTTACAAAATAATATACGAATACGGAGATACCTGTAAACATTTAGGTGTAACTCCCACATCCGAGCACATAATTGGTATTAATTTAAAGATCAACCACTCCTTTTGGATATACTATCAAATTCTCGGGTCTATGTCCTTCAGGGGTAAATATATACGCTATAGAATACAAATTTTGTCATTTTTCACACAAAAGTCAGGTCCATTTAACCCGCTAAATATTGACCGATCTTTATCGAAACAGGCATGCTTATTCTCTGGCCCGATCCCCTTCTCCATGCAAAATTTCACGATGTTCGGACCATAACTGCGGCCTCTGGAGCGACCCGAAAAACCGACAAAAATTTAGTATTTGGTCCATTTCATCCCCTAAATATTAACCGATCTTTCCCAAAAACAATAGGGGTCTTCATTGGCCAGAACCCATCCTACATGCACAATTTCGTGAAGATTGGTCCATAACTGTGGCCTGCATCGTATTTACAAATTATAATGGACAGACGGACGGACGGACACACATGTCTAGCTCGACTCAGCTAGTCGAGATATGACGATCGGTATACTTAAAGGTGGGTCTAGGACCAATATTTCGCAGCGTTACAAACTTTTGGGGCTGCACAAAGCTATAATACCCTGACAACTTAGTTGTGTAGGGTATAAAAAATCGATTTCCCCTTAAGTCAACTTTTTTGGCAAATTGATTTTTCAAATCTGACCCACTAATTCGAATGGTTAACATGAAGACATTCAGATTATAATAAGACCTTCAGGTCTTCTATAAGAAGAGCTCCAGGTATACTCTAAGAAAACTTCCAGTACAAATACCACCAGGTCTTCTATAGGAAGGTTCCCAGGAAAACATAATTCGGAAAATATGCCGCAGAAGAGCAGTTTACATCTAATAGGTCAATAGATTACGAATATCGCGAAATATTATCCAAAATCGGAATATAGATCTGCAGAAACTTAGAGCACAGTGGTAGTTGTGTATAATAATATATAATAAAACCTCCAGGTCTTCTATAAGAAGAGCTCCAGGTATACTCTAAGAAAACTTCCAGGACAAATACCACCAGATCTTCTATGGGAAGGTCCCCACATATTTGATAAGAAAACCCCCAGGTCTTCGATAATCATTTACTTTGGGAAAACATAATTCGAAAAATATACCGCAGAAGAGCAGTTTACCTCTAATAGGTAAATAGATTGCAAATATCACGAAATATTACCCAGAATCGGAATATAGATCTGCAGAAACTTAGAGCACAGTGGTAGTTGTGTAGGGTTCATATGGTCGGCCCTGTCCATTATGTAAGCTGTTGTAGCACAGAATGCACTCGGCTAGAAGAAGGTCGGGACTGGGACTGTTCATAGTTGAATAGTGGACAGGGGAGATCCATAAATGGGGGTTTCGAAATATAACTGAGTCTTTGAACTCGTTAAATTCCAACTCTCGACTAACAACAAAGATCTTGAAACCATAAAAGCCAGAATATCCAAAATAGTTATATCGAAAACTCTTGAGTATATACACTTTGATACGGCATAAATGTGCGTCATAGGAATATTGGTCCTAGACCGCATGTTTCTTTTTCTGTTATTTAGCTTCAATCCGAAGATGGGATGCATTGGTCCACTCCTTCCGGTACCTCCCTCATAAAGGGTCAACATATTCAGAATTTATAAAACCAGTCAATCCAAACAGTGCACATCGTAACATTTCTTTTAAACTGAAATTAAATTCGAAGATAGGGAAAATAGGTCCACTCCTTCAGGCACCTCCCTCAAAATATCGACAAATGGAAAATAGTTTGTATGTGAGTAATTTGCTTTTGAAACCACAAAATGGATAACCCAATACCTTTTATTTTATCCATGTATTACCAACGGTTTTCAACTGTTTCCGGCAATCATAAACCGGCATAACGCCACATCACTATGTATAACCCTCCACCATAAAGCTTCTCTTCTGAATATCATCACATTAGATTTCGAACCGCAAAAGGAATACTCGAACACTAATTATTGGCCAGATATTTTTTTATCATATTTCTCTACAACAACAACAACATAAACACTTCAAACCAAATGTTGGCTGCATACTCGGTCATACGTAAAAAGTCACTTCTACTCGCACATACATACATACGCTGTATATGTACCGAACCCAACTTGAGTTGATAACCTTGAGAGAGTTTTATGCGAAAGTTCAATGAATTGCTTACTTCCACATTTGTGCAAGGAGGAATATTTCTTGTTCTTGTTCATCTCGATGTCGTTGTCGATGTTTTTGTTATAAAATGGAGAGTATTAACATCATCTGCGATGAACAAACGCAGCAACAACAACACCACCAGCCAGCCAGCCAGATTATAATCATCATCATGTTGGTTGGTTGGTTTGGTCAAAAGCCCAGTTCCCAGTTGTGATAGCTGGACACTAAGAATTTATTCCCAAATAAGGAAAATGGTGAAATACAAGAGAACAAGAATAACACAAAGAAGGAAGAGAGAAATATTAAAGACCATAACATAATTACGAAATGGTTAATAATGATGATGCAACAACAAATAAAGTAGAAATAAAAAAAGGATTCTCAAATGTGCAACTACAAAACAAAAATCCACAAAAGAAGATGAACCAGAACACAATTAAGTAGCATGGAAAGAAGAAAACAAGGGAAATAACCCACAAACAGTGTGATCATAGGGAAGCTTTAGAGACATGATTGGGTTCCTAAGGTAGAGGTAGATCGATTAGATACCCCCTATCCCTCAAAAGAATAATTTTCACGTTCATAAACAGGGAATATTTCACAGTATTTGTGAAACATTTGAAAGATTTAAAAGGTCAGATGGATATCAGACATATTCTATAGTAAGAAAACCCTCAATATGTCCTAGATAACCTCCTGTAAAATTTCTGTAACAATTTTCAGTGGGGCTTCTGTAACTAGACGACCTTTTATACTTTTTATGCCCTACACAACAATGTTGTCAGGGTATTATAGCTTTGTGCAGCTCCAAGAGTTGGTAACGCCGCGAAATGTTGGTCCTAGACCCACCATGTCGATTTAGAAATGTGTGTCCGCCCTTCCATCCGTCTGTCCATTATAATTTTTAAACGCGATACAGACCACAGTTATGGACCAATCGTCACAAAATTTTGCATGTAGGACCAGTTATGACCAATGAAGACCCATATTGTTTTTAGTAATGATCCGTTAATATTTAGGGTATGAAATGCACCAACAACTTTAGTTTTATCTGTTTTACTCCTCGCTTTAGAAATCACAATTATGACCCGAACACCACGAAATTTTACTGAGAGTGAGAGGGTCTGTCCATAGAATAAGCATAACAGTTTTGATGAAGATCGGTCAATAGTTAGCGGTTTTTGTGTGAAAAATTACAAAATTCATATTCTATATCGAATGTATTTACTCCCCATGAACATAGACCCGAGAAGTTTATAGTATATCCAATAAGAGTGGTTGACCTTTAAATTGATACCAATTATATTGTTGTACTTTAATATTTTACAGTGGTCTAGGTATTCTGATATTAGTATTACTATTACCCCACTAGAGGGCGGAAATGTAGCGCTAATCGCCTTGAAATTTTACATGAAGTTCCAAGGACAACGCTTTTAATTTGTACGCGATATTAATATGATATTTAGGAGAAGCTATAAACCGACAACTTTTTTTATGTCAGATTTTCAATTTCTTAATTTTTTTTGGAGAATATCAAATATTTTTATATGGAGAATATCAAATATTTTAAATGGTGAAGGGGATCTGACCAAATACATAGAATGATTGGACAATATTCAGAGGGTCAAATCAACCAAAACCTAATGTGGCCAAATTTTCATTTTATGGCGTTCGGGCAAACAAGATTTGGAAATTGGACTTCTTGACCTATAATCCGTCAAAAAATGCAAATATTGCCGGAGACTTCAGTGATTGTTGTGTAAGGTTTCATATGGTCGGCCTCGTCCGACTATACTACTCCGCTCACTGTTTTTTCGTGGAGAGGTTATGACTATAACCCTCTACGAGGTCTAATAAAAACAAGTAAAAAAATTTCAGTAGGTGTTGCCGACAGATATATACCCTCAGCCTTTGGTCTGCGTATGTACAGGGGTACAGGGGAATAAAACATCAATTTTATTGTTCGATTTATATGAGCTAGATGTTTTTATCAAAGAGTTGACCATCTTTTATCTTGATGTTGACAATTTGTGGGAAAGGTACCAAAAGCAGTGGAACAACGGGTTCCATCTTGAAGTTTGATCTAGGAATAGTACGTATATTACTATTTGCAAAGTTTGACTGAAATTGAATATTACGTACTCTCCATAGGAGATTTACATGTTTTCAAAATTTTGATCCTTTGTGGGGAAGGTACTAGAAGGACTGATAAGTCCCATCTTTCAACATTATACAAATCAAATCTGTTTGTCTGATATTATAAAATTAATATTCATTAATAAGGGAAGTACCAGAAGGAGTGGACCAATGGGTCCCATTTTCCAACTTGAATTAAATTCGGCATCAAGTTGGATATTCCACACCATTGTTATTGGTATAACAAAGATGACCCTTCATGACCCTTTATGGGGGAGGTATAAGAATTAGTGTACCGATGGGCCCCATTTTTGGAATCGATCTAGGGTATGTACAAATTTTAAGATGTGAAAAATTGTAATGAAATTGGATATTAGGTTAGCGACCCTTTGTGTGTTAGGTACTAAAAGGAATCGACCAATAAGTCCCATTAAAATATTAGGTTGTACAAAGTTTGGAATTGGATGTACGGTTTGCTTTGTGGGGGGTACCAGAAGAAGTGAAACGATTTTCCCCATCTTCGAATTTAATTTAATTACGAAAGATATATTGCGATGTGCATATTTTGGATCCAATCGGTCATTGCATTGGCCTAATATTGGATTTATAAATATTGACACATATTAGGAGAGGTAGCAGAATGTTTTCAGCAAAATATTGATCATTTTGTGGGGGAGATTCCAAAAGGATTTGACCGATTTGCACCATCTTCCAACGTAATTTGAGCTCAAAAGAAATATTACAATATGCATATTTGGCTCGGATGTCGGGTATTCCACACTATTGTTATTAAAATAACAAAGTTTTAAAATGTTGACCCTTTTATTAAAATATTAGGTTCGCATGATATAAAATTCATTTTCAGCACAATTTTGACCATTTTGTGGGGTAGTTACCAAAAGGAGTGGTCCGATTTTCTTCATCATCGAACTTAATTTAAAAGAAATATTATGATGTGCACAGTTTGGATTAAATCCGACATTTCATTAGCCTAATATTGGGTTCATAATTATTGAAAATTTTTATCCTTTGTATGGGAGGTACTACATGGAGTGGGCCAATAGGTCCCGTCTTCGGGCTTGGTATAGGCCTGGTAATGGTAATAGGTTTTGCAAAGCTTGTTTCAAATCGGATAGTCCGCTCCCATGATAATAAAAACATTTATTTTCAGCACAATTTTGACCATTTTGCGGGGGATGTACCCGATGAAATGGACCGATATTCCCCATCTTCGAACTTAAACTAAGTTTGGAAGATATATTACGATGTGCAAAGTTTGGATGAAATCGGTTTCTCTATTCGAGAGTTATTGTTCGCACCGACCAGCCAGACAGAGAGGCAAATATTCTGAAACGGATTTGGTCCAAAGGTCTAAAATCCATATTTCGATGAGACACATTTTTGTCGTAGCAAAGTGTATATACCTTCATTAGCCATTAGGCTGAGAGTATAAAAATAATCATTAATTCATCAATTTATTTTATTCGATATTTTAAAGGAAAATCTGGTATCGTAGTAAAAATTATTAGATTTTTTTAAGTACGGGAACAGACCATATATTCGTACCTTCGAAGTAATCCAACATAGATTTAATAAACGCATGCCAGTATATTTTCCAATCCTCGAAACACTTCTTAAACTCACATTTGCCAACTATTTCTTAATAACTCCTTTATATTGTGTGTCATTTATAGACCCTTCAATGGAACTACTCTGAATAATTTAGCTGTTAATGAAACTCCGTCATAGTTGTTATTGTTACTGTTGTTAATGTTTTCATTTGATTTGAAACTATATATAGCCCTTTTTGCAGAAAAAAAAATGCGGACGAAATAGAGAGCCCTTGCTGAGCCAATAACACATGTCTGTACACAGCGAAATAAATGGCTCATGAAAAGCTGACCGGAAAAGAGGCGGAAAGAAGGTGGATTATTGTTTCAACGGGATATAACAATGACGCCAAAATATAAATACACAACTTTTTTTCGGCGAAGGTGGTAACGAAAAAGAAAAACAATTGTGGGGCCAACTTTAAATGTTGGCCACACTCCAGAATACAAAAAAAAAAAAAAACAACAATTCTAAATTAAAGCTAAGATAACACAAAATCCACTAAGAGGATGTGAAAAGAGAATTTCAGAAAGAAAGAAAACACAGTCCTCTTCCTTTTTCCTTATTTTGAAAAGATGATGAAAAACAAAGTAACAGCTAAAAACAAAGAGGAAAAAAGAAAAAAAAACACACAAACAAACCAACGACCATTTTTTTTAACTCAACAAAGTTTGTTCTCTCGCTTTCTCTGCGCTACAAAAAACTTCAGTAAAACAAAAACCACTAAGATAGAATTTTATAGATTATAGAAAGGAAGAAAAAAACTCGAATTTAAAACTCAAACACTTGTGTCTCGATGCAATTTTCAAAGGCATTTTAACATAATCGCCAAATAGGGGTTGATTCAAGGCATCAAGGAAACTCCGACAAACTTTAGTCACGTTGAGGTAAATATAAAAAAACTTTTCGGGGGCTGAGTGGCGACAATCACAAAATAAACAAGTGAAATAGCGTTAAGTTCGGCCGGGCCGAACTTTGGATACCCTATACCTACTGACAGGTATTAGAAATGAAAATGTAGGAACATACCAAAACGTGGACCTATACAAACATTTCTACAAACAGACTATGTAAACCAAAATGTACACCAAATTAGAGCAATTTTAAATGGGGATTTTTCCTAAAATCTGAAAGCTCCAAAACGTGGACTGATAACGCATTGTAGAGTATACTGTAATTTAGATTATAAATGTATATAGGCTATGCCTAAAGGGGGACTAATATTGATTACATAGTGCAGAAAGTAGCGAATATTTGGGGACATCATTATATGAGGGCTATGCTTAATTAATGACCGGTAAATGCTATTTTAAACCCAATTTTCAAAAATTATACCATACACAACTATGTTGTCAGGGTATTATAGCTTTGTGCAGCCCCAAAAATTTGTAACGCCGCGAAATATTGGTCCTAGACCCACCTTTAAGTATACCGATCGTCATATCTCGACTAGCTGAGTCGATCTAGACATGAGTGTCCGTCCGTCTGTCCATTATAATTTGTAAACACGATACGGGCCACAGTTATGGACCAATCTTCACGAAATTGTGCATGTAGGATGGATTCTGGCCAATTGGTAAAGATCGGTTAATATTTAGGGGATAAAATGGAGCAAAAACTTTGTCATAGAGCCAAGAAGTTGATAGTATATGCAAGAGGAGTGATTAACCTTTCAATTGATACCAATTGTATTGTCGTATGCACTCGGATGTGGGAGTTACACGTAAATATTTACTGGTGCTTACTTATTTAGATATTATTTAATAAACCATTATCACACTAGAGGGCGGAAATATAGCTCTGATCGCTTTGAAATGTTCCATGTGGTTCCAGTTATTGTCAATGATAACGCCTATAATTTTTGGTGTTGATCAGATAATAATTTTGGGATGAAGTGGACCGAAAACTTATTTTTTGTGTTTTTTTTCGGATCGATTCACAGGCTAATATTATTCATCACAACACAACCCACGGTGAAGGGAGTATGGACAAGTAATTAGAATGGCTGTTCTGAATATTGGTAATATTCGAAAAATATGTCAGTGTAAGGAAGAGGTTATTTTGACCTCTAATCGAGAAAGTGGGTGCAACTATCACGAAATATTACCCAGCCTGGGAATAAAATCCGCAGAAAGATAGAGTTCTGTGATAGTTTTGTAGGGTATCGTATGGTCGGCCCCGTCCGACTACACTGCTCCGCTCACTGGTTTTTTATATCAATTCTTTCCTTCAGGAGGTATCATTATATAGAGGAGATGCCTAATTGCCGATATATTTCATTATTGTCAGGTTAGAGTTTATTTCCACGATATCATTAGAAGAGGGATGATTACAAAATATGACTTAATCATCTTTGTAGGGTAAAAACTGACTATTCCCAGTAACGACTACCGCCATATTATGCAGAATAGAATAGGGACACAACCCCAACACACGGAACAAATCAGATAACTATAAAAAAGAAGGTTATATGGGGACTACCCCTAAAAGGGGGAGAATATTAATAATTTTTGGCGGGGAGATTTGCTACCATATACCAAAATGCCAAATCTCAGCAAATCCGGTTGGAGCAAATTTTTAGTGGAGAGATTTGTTACCCAATAACAACTCAAAGTACTAAATTACGGTCGAAAAATTTGGGGACTACCAGAAAAAGTGGACCTATATTTATAATTTAATGTCTATATTTATAATTTAATGTTTAATGTCTCCACATTAATTGGTATCCAATAAGAAACTATTGTACCAAATTTGAGCGAATTCGGTTGAAAAACGCGCTCAAGATCCTCAAAATATCGAAAATTTTGGGTACCCTTATATGGAGACAACCACAAAAAATTCACCTATATTCATAATTTTTTGTGGAGGGAATTACAGCCAATTCGGTGGAAAAATCCGATCAAAACCCCCCAAGAACTGAAAATTGAGGGGTACCGTTATATAGAGGCTACCAGATAAAATGGACCGATATTTATAATTTTTAGTGGAGAAATTTGGTATCCCATAAAAACCCATTGTCCCAAATTTCAGCAAATTCGGTTGCAAAACGCGCTCAAGAACCCCAAATTTCCGAGGTACCTTATATGGGGGCTACCCGAAAAAATGGATCTATATTTATAAATTTTTGTAGAGAGATTCGCTTATATGGAGACAACCAGAAAAAAATTGACCTATATTTATAATTTTTAGTGGAGAAATGTGTTACCCAATAAGAGCTCAAAGTACTAAATTACAGCTAATTCGGGCGAAAAATTTGGATAAAACCCCCTAAAAACTGAAAATTGGGAGGTACCGTTATATGGGGACTATCAGAAAAAGTGCACCTATATCTATAATTTAATGTGGAGACATTTGGTATCCAATAAAAACCTATTGTACCAAATTTGAGCGAATTCCGTTGAAAAACGATATAGCCCATTTTCGAACTTGACCTGCAGACAAAAGACGAATCTATGCAAAATTTTGGCGTTCAATCTCAATTCGTTTAGACGCTAGAGTGATTACAACAGACAAACGAAGGAAATGAACAGACAATGAAGGAACAAGGTATCAACACTTACCGAGGAAGGGCTGAACGTCATTAACGCGTGCGAATGCTATTTTAGGCTCTAGGGTATGGTTTTCACTGGCATATTGACTTAATTTAAGTAAATTATCGCATGACTTACCTGTAAATAAGAGAAAGGAAAATAACAAATATTAATTAATATTCATATGTATAAGATAAATTAATAATAAATTTAGATATATATTTAGGAATTATCTTAACGCTTCAGCAACAGCTAAAGACGGAACCAAATTGTCTGCCGAAAATGTTTTTGGCTCTAGACAATATCATCATTTTGAACAGGAAGCACCACCACCCCGATGTTCTATTAAAAAAAAACTAAATATTTCCTAACTGGAGTTGTGGTCCTTTAATCCTTACATATTTTAATTTAATTTTAGTTTATTTTTTATTCGTGTACTATTGAAATAGTAATAATACAATTTCTAATATGCTGTATTTTAACTTTAAATACAAATATTAACCTTCGAATAGTATAATCTGCGATTATTAAATTTCTATTTAATAATACAACCACACTCGAATATTATTACAATATCCAATCCCCAAGCATTTATGGCGATTCTCCACATAATCTCATTTCAAGAGCTCGCATGATTTGCTGATCATCGATTTGCAACCTCAGTATAGAATTCATTGCAAATGAAAATATTCACACAAGTCCATGTGTAAATTTTAATATTTTCGTATAAATAATAAAAACAATTGTTTACATATGTACACATTTCAAAAAAAACCCCTACACAAATAACAAAAAATAAAATATGCAAAACTATCGTTTACATTGAAACATATTTTTCGGGATGGAGTGAAGTGCTTCTACTTGGCCAATGGACGAATGTTAAATGTTTTGCATTCGTTTTAATTGAAATCATATTTAATGGGATTTTCGGTTTAGCAGCACATTTTGTTTAGATTTCTAATCGATTTAACAGTGACCAATCAATTGAAGTGAACAGAGAAAAAAAAATTGAGTGCACAGCATCCAACAATCACCAGCAAATGAAGTTTTCATAAAAATGGATGTCGCCTTCTTTTTAAGACCTGAGCAGATTCAAATCGAATTATAATAGTGTCAGATGTGGTTGTTGTTGTTTTTCTAAGTAGATGTGGTTTTTGGTTTTGTTGCTGCAGATGTGGTCCATCGAGGGAAGAAGGAAATTACCGCAAACAATAACAACCCAATGGTAGGGTTAAATAATGTTTTATGAAACCCTGTAGATGTTTGCATACCTGTAGATGTCTGAATGCTGTATTGTAGTCATAGTAGTAGTACGAAAACAAAATTCTGCTACAGTGGAACCCTATTTGTTTTAAACGATGATAAGTGAGGGATTTTCAGTAGGTAACTGTGGAGACAGAAATTACTCTGTACTATTATAGCTAATAATATTTTCAAGCTTTATATTTTTCCTCCGCATGGAGTTTATATAAAATTGTAGACCTCTTCAAGCCATGGAGGATTTTTAAATAATTTTTTTCAAGAAGTATTTAAACCTCGGAATTTTTATTATATGGACATCTTCGAGGCGTTGATTTTTCAAATAATTTTTTGAAAGACCTTTTCAAGCTGTGGATTTTTTAAATCATATTTTCCCAAGACCTACTCAAGGCCGATATTGTTTGTTTAAATATTTTTTCCATCACTTCTTCAATGCGTGGTTTAAAAAAGTGGCTGGATTGTTAAAATATTTTTCCGTGTCCTCTTCAAGGCGTGAATTTTTTTTCAAGATATCTTCGAGGCGTAGATAATAAGATTTTTTTCCAAGACCTTTTCAAGCTGTGGATTTTTTAAATATTTTTTTTCTGTGACCACCTCAGAGCTTGGATTGTTAAAATATTTTTCCATTACCTCTTTGACGCGTGGATTTTTTAAATATTTTTTTCCACGACCTTCTTAAGGCCTGGATAGTTTAAATATTTTTTCCACGACCTTCTCAAGGCCTGGATAGTTTAAATATTTTTTCATGGCATCTTTAAGGCGTGAATTTTTTAATAATTTTTTCCAAGACCTCCTCAAGGCCTGAAGAGTTTTAAAATATTGTTTCCAAGACATCGTTGAGGCTTGGATTTTTATAGCCTATTGGTCCTAGACCCACCTTTAAGCATACCGATCGTCATATCTCGACTAGCAGAGTCGATCTAGACATGTGTGTCCGTCCGTCCGTCTGTCCATTATAATTTGTAAACACGATACAGGCCACAGTTATGAACCAATCTTCACTAAATTTTCCTCGTAGGATGGTTACTGGCCAATGAAGACCCCTATTGTTTTTGGTAAAGATCGGTTAATATTTAGGGGATGAAATGGACCAACTACTAAATTTTTGTGGGTTTTTCTGGTCGCTCCAGAGGCCGCAATTATTGCCCGAACATCGTGAAATTTTACATGAAGTAGGGGATCGGGGCAAAGAATGAGCATCGGTCAATATTTAGCGGGTCAAATACACCCTGACTTTTGTGTGAAAAATTACAAAATTTGTATTCTATGGCGTATATATTATCTCCAGATGGACATAGACCCGAGAAGTTGATAGTATGTATATCCACGAGGAGTGGTTGAAATTTAAATTTATACCAATTATATTGTCGTATATACTCGGATGTGGGAGTTACAATTAAATATTTACAGGTGCTTACGTATTCATATATTATTTAGTAACCCATTACCACACTGGAAGGCGGAAATATTGCGCTGATCGCTTTAAAATTTTCCAAGAGGTTCTAGTTATGGTCAAGGACAATGCCTATAATTGTCGGTGATGATCATATAAGAATATTGAAATGAAGTGGACAGGAAACATAATTTTTTTGTATATTCGTGTCGATTTATAGGTCAGACACATTGTTCTAGACCTAATTAAATACGCTGTGCCAAATTTCGTGCAAATCGAAAGATATATAGGTACTTTGGGGCACCATTTAAAATAAATAGGACGAAAATATATATGGGAGCTATATCTAAATATGATCTAAATCGATTTATAGGCCACAAGCCGAACATCACAACATAACACAAGGTGAAGGGCTGTACTGAAAATAGTGCAAATATCACGAAATATTGCCCTGGCTCGAAATAAACATCCGCAGAAAGATGGAGTACCGTGGTAGTTGTTTAGGGCATCGTATGGTCGGCCCCGTCCGACTATACTGCTCCGCTCACAAGTTTTAAATTAATTTTTCAAAGATATCTTCGAGTCGTAGATTTTAAGATTTTTTCCAAGACCTTTTCAAGCTGTGGATTTTTTAAATATTTTTTTTCTGTGACTTCCTCAGAGCCTGGCTTGTTAAAATATTTTCCATGACCTCTTCAAGACGTGGATTTTTCAAATCATTATTATTTTTCAATACCTTTTCAATCTGTGTTTTTTAATATTTTTTTTCAAGACTGTTCAAACATTTTTCCATGACCTCTTCAAGGCGTTGATTTTTCAAATAATTTTTTTGCAAGACATCCTCAAATAATTCTTTTGCAAATCCGCTTTGAGGCGTGGATTTTTTAAATATTTTTTTCCACGACCTCCTCAAGGCTTGGATAGTTTAAATATTTTTTTTTCATGACATCTTTAAGGCGTGAATTTTTTAATAATTTTTTTCCAAGACCTCCTCAAAGCCTGGATAGTTTTAAAATATTGTT